>NW_006239105.1:652927-682239 GCF_000226075.1 Solanum tuberosum
TGGTAGATTTTGATGTCATTCTTGGTATGGACTAGCTTCATGCATGTTATGCGTCAGTTGATTGTAGAACTCGAGTTGTCAAGTTTCAGTTTCCGAATGAGTCAGTCTTAGAGTGAAAAAGTAGTTCAGCATTGCCTAAGGGTCATTTTATTTCATACCTTAAAGCAAGAAAGTTAGTTTTCAAGGGGTGTGTCTATTACTTAGTCCAAGTTAATGACTCTAGCGTTGAGATACCTCATATTCAGTCTGTTTCAGTAGTAAGAGAGTTCACGGAAGTCTTTCCTGATGATCTTCCCGGAGTCCCTCCTGAGAGAGAAATAGACTTCCGTATAGACATTCTTCCAGATACTCGTCCTATATCTATTCCGCCATATAGAATGGCACCAGCGAAGTTGAAAGAGTTTGAAGAACAATTGAAAGATCTCCTTGATAAGGGCTTTATTCGACCGAGTGTCTCACCTTGAAGTGCTCTGATCTTATTTGTGAGAAAGAAAGTTGGTTCCCTTAGGATGTGTATAGATTACCGTCAATTGAACAAGGTTACCATCAAGAACAAATATCCTCTTCCGAGAATTGATAATCTTTTTTATCAACTTCAGGGTGCCACTTGTTTCTCTAAAATAGAACTCAGATCAGGCTACCATCAGTTAAGAATGAGGGAATATGATATTCCAAAGACAACATTCAGGACCCGTTATGGTCATTATGAGTTTCTGGTTATGTCCTTTGATTTGACCAATGCGCCTACGGCATTCATGGATCTTATGAACAGAGTATTCGAGCCTTATTTAGATATGTTTGTTATCGTCTTCATTGATGACATACTAATCTATTCGAGGAATAAAGAATATCATGCTAGTCATCTCAGAATTGTTGTCCAAACTCTAAGAGATAGAGAGTTGTATACCAAGTTCTCTAAGTGCGAGTTTTGGCATTCTTAGGCGACATTGTGTCTGGAGAGGGAATTAATGTTGATACTCAGAAAATAGAGGTAGTGCAGAAATGGCCTAGACCCACATCTCCAACTGACATTAGGAGTTTCTTGGGTTTGGCTGGCTATTATAGATTGTTTGTAGAGGGGTTCTCATCTATTTCATCCCCTTTGACCAAGTTAACTCAGAAGACAGTGAAGTTTCAATGGTCTGAAGCTTGTGAGAAAAGCTTTCAGGAATTGAAAATGAGGTTGACTACTACCCCAGTTTTGACCTTACCAGAAGGTACTCAAGGTTTTGTGGTGTATTGTGATGCGTCTAGAGTTGGTTTGGGTTCTGAATTAATGCAGAATGGCAAAGTTATAGCTTATGCCTCCAGACAGTTGAAGGTTCATGGGAAGAATTACCCAACCCATGATCTAGAGTTGGTTGCCATAGTATTTGCTTTGAAAATATGGTGCCATTATATTTATGGTGCTCACGTGGATGTGTTCACCGATCACAAGAGTCTTCAATATGTGTTCACTCAGAAAAAGCTTAATCTCACACAAATGAGGTGTTTAGAATTACTCAAGGATTATGACATGAGTATTCTGTATCACCCAGGTAAGGCTAATGTTGTTGCCGATGCTTTAAGCAGGTTTTCTATGGGTAGTACCGCCCATGTTGAGGAAGAAAAGAGAGAGTTAGTGAAAGATGTGTATAGACTTGCATGCTTGGGAGTCCAACTAATGGATTCCACAGAAGGAGGAGTAGTGGTGATGAATGGGCTAAATCATCATTAGTGTTAGAAGTAAAAGGGAAGCAAGACCAAGATCCTATTTTGCTTGAACTGAAGGCAAATGTTCATAAGCAAAAAAGTATTGTCTTTTGAACTAGGAGGATATGGCGTATTGAGGTATCAAGGTAGGTTGTGTGTACCAAGAGTGGCTGAACTCCAAGAGAGGATCATGGAGGAAGCTCATAGCTCCGGATATTCCATTCATCCGGGTTCCACCAAGATGTATCGCGATTTGAGAGAGGTTTATTGGTGGAGTAGTATGAAGAAGGGCGTTGCAGAATTTATTTCTAAGTGTTTGAATTGCCAACAAGTTAAAGTAGAGCATCAAAGGCCCGATGGTTAGGCTCAGAATATAGAACTTCTGGAATGGAAGTGGGAGATGATTAATATGGATTTCATCACAAGTCAACCAAGGTCTCTCAGACAACAGGATTCTATTTGGGTGATTGTTGATAGAATGACAAAATAAGCCTACTTTTTGCCGGTAAAGACTACCCATGCAGGAGATGACTATGACAAGTTGTATATTCAAGAGGTAGTTAGACTTCATGGGGTGCCAGTTTCGATATTTCAGATAGAGGTGCACAATTTACCGCAGAATTTTGGAAATCTTTTCAGAAAGGTTTGGGTTCAAAGGTGAACCTGAGTACTGCTTTTCATCCTCATAGGGATGGTCAAGTAGAGCGCACTATTTAGACTTTAGAGGATATGTTGAGGGCCTGTGTGATTGACTTCAATGGCAATTGGGATGATCACCTACCTGTGTGTTAAGTACGTTAGTTTGAGTTTTTGGTCAACTTCAAACAACCATAACTCCTAGCTTAGGATGAGTTACGTGTGTTTCCAGATATTGAAGGATATATCTTGGAATAATCTTTCCAACGCCGCTGAGTTTGCGCGATTCTGAGTTCGTATGAGTGAGATATGCCCATTTGAAGTTGGTGTTGAGACCCAATTTTGGACCTCCACAATATACATTAATCATCCACCTTCTTAAATTCCAAACAATTTGAAATAATTGGCTTTATAAAATTTTAAATACTTTTCAAGTCATTTTATGTAATTTTGTCATTTTTATAATTTAAAAAAAAAATTAAAAATAATTTATATAGTCTATATAATTTTGTATATATTTATTATATTAATATTTGAAAATCGTCTCAAAAAATTTTTAGTTTTATTTAAATATTTGGTTAATTAGTTTAGATAATTTATAGTTTATATTTTTGAGTTAATTAGTTTAAAATTAAATTAATTATTTTATCTCGTTAAAATTAAGAAGCTTGTTAATTAATTAGCATTAATTCGTCTTGTTTATATTTTAGTCAAACTATCTATTAAACTCAATTTGGCTATTTCTTAAACTCCAAGATCTAACCCATCTTTGACCTCCAACTTAACTCAATTTTGAGACTAGATTTGGGCCATTTTTCAGCCCAACACTCTCCAACCCAGCAGCCCAAACCAACAAATTCTCATCCCAATTCCAATTTCTAGATAACCCGGCCCAAACCCTTTCCAATACAACAACAATCAGCAGCTGCGTATAATACCAGTACGCGAACCCTGCATTTTCTTCTTCTTCTGTCAGTGAGGAACACGACTAACTCCCAGCAAATACGGCAAACCCGGACCTAGAGCCCAGCGCGTCCCCTCCTCCCCCCCTTCTCCTTATTTAATCGTGATTATTTATTGTTTGTTTTTTATTAACTCTGGCTTTATTTGTTTTGGTTTTAACTTAATTAAATCCCCAAAAGATGAACTATATTCTTTATGTTATTTTATTTCAATAAAATTTCATTTTTTATCAACTCATGTACTTTTATTGAAAACTTTTTATTTATTCTTCAACTAACATAAAATAGGTTTCATGTTTTAATTAACCAAATTGGTTTAAATTACTATTTTTCAAATGAGTCAAATAATTCTAATTAATTTAGTTTTGTTAAAATTCTATTCACTTGCATTTTAGTTCAAATGTTTCATCTTAGCGGGCACTTCAAATGCCTTAAAAACCTTCTTGAAGCGTAAATAAGAATCTCTTACCCATTTTCTCTAAATTTTTAAAAACTTAATCTATTAGAGTCTTTTTAAATTAAGTTTTCTTAATTTCTTTAAAAATTAAGTTTTTAATTTCTTTAAAAAATTAAGTGGCGACTCTTTTCTAAGTATTTTTTCTCAAATTGTTTTATACTTAGAACATTTCAAAAATTGACTTTTCTAAAGATAGTAAAATTACGGCATAACAGAAATGGCGACTCTATTGGGGATTTAATTAGGTTCTAACCATAATGACTTGACTCTTT
Source organism: Solanum tuberosum (assembly GCF_000226075.1). Taxonomy (NCBI): domain Eukaryota; kingdom Viridiplantae; phylum Streptophyta; class Magnoliopsida; order Solanales; family Solanaceae; genus Solanum; species Solanum tuberosum. The sequence goes on from NW_006239105.1 coordinate 656,947, forward strand.
TAACTATTTGTTTATATTTGTTTAATTGCTTGGCCTTATATGCACCCTATTTGCTTAAATTGTGATATCAACTGTCATTGCATGCATATCATCTATTCCGTCAAATGACATTTTTTCTTTATTTCACTTAAAGGATGATTATGCGGGCCGCAGTTGTTCGTTAACCAATTGTTTCTCGGGGTACCCTAGTGAATGTAGTTGGCCACTGGATGGTCAACGGTCGCTAACTACCTCAGCCTAAGTAGTCTGCTTGGGTCACCAGTCCACTTCAAATGAATCTCACTCTTAGTCAACTTGCGTAGAGCGAAACCAAATCCCCTTTTAGAGCATTGAACTAAGATGACCCAACACCCAAGGCGTGTTGGGACCATTAGAAAGACCACCTTGAGTCCAAACCGCCCCACGGCCTAAACGGACATTCATGCTTATGTGTTTAAATTTGAAGGATGTATACGTTGTTTGAAAAATCATTGTCCCCTGAGGTAAGAGGTAGATTATAGCCTATTCTAATTGAAGAAAGAGTTTTACAAACTATTAGTCTATCCAAAGGCGTTGGCATCCGGAGACGATAAGAAGTTCAAGAGCGAAGAACCTTCCTTGGAGGCATAGTTTAGGATGTCTACCCATTTTCCCTATTATGTATCCTATTCAGTTTATTCATAAAATTTGTATAAAATTGGATTTTGGGACAATGAATGATTCAAATGACGTTATACATCTTTCAAATCGTTAGGCCTACCCTAGGCATAAAAGGGTCATATATATGTTTAGAATGCGCAATATCTTTTTATGTGTTATAACTGTTTGTGTAAATATGTTGCTTTATTTGGAGATATTCTAGCTCACTCCTCTTCGAATTGTTTTCAGAATCTCTAAGCATAAATATCAAGTCACTATCAAAAGTGCATCCACATACTCTTCGAGTCTTTAGTTTCCAACAAAATTTGAACTTCACTATCAAACCCTTACTCTCCCATCTCAGAAAAAGGTCAATTTTTTGTCTCAAGTCATAAAGAAAAGTCGAACTACGTAGGAGCTGAATTCCCCTCTGTGAGATACGTAGGCAGTCTTTCAAGACTCTATTCCCATTTTTGAGAAATTCTATTTATTTTTTTCAATCCTTACAAGGAGATTAGAATTCCATCTCATTCGAACATCAGAAGTATAAAAGGATCTCGGCTCCACAAAAATTGACTTCTCTAATTCACTAAGCTCAAATCAAATAGACAAATTACTGTCTAATTTTCCTAATTCTGTGGGCTAGTTTATCTTCGAGTAAAACAATTTTTATGTGTTTGCAGTCATGTGTGTGATATTTTGTATTATTTATCATCTACACAAACTAACACATTTGTATTTTGAGTTATTTTTCTTTGTCAGGTACTCAAAATTAATCTGTGTTGAGAAAATGGCAGAACATTCATACTTCACGAGGTCTGAAGATCCCAAAGATTCCTTCACTGACCAAAGTTTGTCAAAAGGCAAAGAAAAAGTGGTTGAAAATGTTGAGAACACTGAATTGACAAAAATCATTGCTAAACAGAACAAGCTCATTGCCCAATTGTTCCAACAAATTGCTGAGATGGGGGCTAAAATGGATCTGGCTATCATTGCCAGCACTCCTACTCTAATCAACGAAAGCCTCAACTCTATTTTCCTACTTCAGATCCAACATCCGATCATTTACCAAACAATTCATCCACCGCTACAATTCCAAAACCTACAATCATCGACCCAACCATTTCTAACCCGCATCATGCTAGCTCCTCACACCAAAAGCTACCTAATCCTCAAAATCCAAATACTGCCAATCTCTAGAATTTTCCTCCTGTCCATCAAATTCTTACTCAAATTATTCAAAACCCACCTACTACTAAACTCATACCTCTAAAAACCGCTTGTCATATTCCAACATCGTCAGAATCATACCCTCTATTTACCACACAGTTTGAACTCGATCATTATGAGAAGAAGGAGAAGGAGTGGAAGGTCATAAAAGGAAAGGATGAGCAAAGAATTAGAGAGGAAGTTTTGAATGCAATGAAGGACTTTCAATACACCCCAGACATTGTGAGGTTGAATTACGAAGATTTCTGCATTCATCCACTTTTGGACCTCCTGGAAGGTTTTGAAGTGCCAAAATTTGACACTTTTAGTGGAGTTGAAAATCCTTTTGCTCATTTGAGGGATTATTGCAACAAATTTGTGGGAGTTGGAAAAGATGAGACTTTGCGGCTCTTTAGTCTAAGCCTGAAAGGAGAAGCTTTTGAATGGTATATTTCTTAAGAAACGAAACAATGGCCAAGTTGGAACGCTTTGGCTAAAGACTTCATTGAAAGGTTTGGTTACAATGTAGAATTCAATCATGATCGATACTCTTTGGAGAGAATCAAACAGAAGTCTTGGGAAAGCTATCAAGAATATGCCTACCGTTGGAGAAGAGAGGTTGCAAAGGTTAGGCCTCCCATGACTGAGAAAGAGATTATTGAAGTCTTCGTGCGCATTCAAGAGCCGGAGTACTAGAATAGGATGTTGCTCATTTTAGGAGAGAAGTTCACTGAAATAGTCAAAATTGGTGAAGCTATTGAAGATGGTCTCAAGACCGGAAAAATCATTTGAATGACTCCCAAAGTTGAATCCCCGAGACCATTGAGGAGGAAAAGGGAAGATGTTTCTTCTATCTCATTTGAATCGAGCCAAAAATCAAAGAGACATGCCGGTCACTATGTTCGAAATCTTTTACCATCCAAAACCTACCCCTTAGCTCCGCAAAATCCTTACCCCATCCAACCAAATTACCAATCTTCACCGCCAAATTATCCACATTACCAAGCTCCACCACCAAATTATCCAAATTACCAAGCTGCCCCACAAAACTTGCTAAACTACCAACCTCCACAGTCATGTTACCCAAATGTTCAACCAAATTACCAAGTCACTTTGCCAAATTACCCAAATGCCTCTCATATCTACCAAATTTCCAAACATCAGCACCAACTTGCCAAAATCCTCCACTCTATCATCAAATACCTCCACCTCCGTGAAATAAGTACAATCTTCCTCGTTCAAAACTTGAGAAGAAACCTCCTCGAGTCTTTACTGCTTTGGTTGAAAGTCGGACTCAGCTTTTTGAGAGATTGAAAGCAGCTGGTCTCATACAGACAATTGATCCAAAAAATGTCAATGTCAATTCCAGACATTATAGGGCCGATCTTCATTGTGCTTACCATTCAGGAGGTGTCGAACATACCACTGAGGATTGCATCAACTTGAAGCATAAAATTCAAAACGTGATTGATCAAAAGGTTGTAACTCTTCAAACTGTCATATCTAATGTCAATAGTGATTCACTGTCGAATCGTGGAGGATTTACCATTAACGTGGTCGAGGTCGAAGAAAATAGGTGTATGGATAAAATTGTAATCCCAACCAACCTTGATAGCCTTGATAAAGTTGTAGCTTCCTTGAGCATAATTGAGAAATCCAAATTTGTGGTCATGGCATCACATCAAGCTTTTGCTTTAGTGCCAAAAGATGGTCAAAACAAGAAGGAGGTTAATCATGTATCACCAAAGCATTTATCTCATTTGTATCAGTCTTTGCTGGTAGAGGAATTTGCCGATAATGACAGTCTCAGAGAAGGAACTAGGGATCTTTCTAAGGAAGTTGATATTGTGCTAGAGGAATTGATGGGAGACACCAGGCATACGAGACGCCAAGCCAATGGAGCAAGTGCTTAATTGGACTTCCACTCCGCTCTTGATTCCTCAATCATCTTGATAGACAAAGATGAATTTTATGTCATTCTAAAAGCGGTAATAGTTCAAATGAGGCTCGGGACCCACCTTTTATGTCATTTTTTAATTTCCCTCGTAATATTTTGAAAAAAAGCAAAATGGCCCATGGTCATGGACAAACTTCGTATTTCCTTATTTTCAATTAACGCCTCTTTTATTGTGAAAATTTATTCCACTTGCTTTAATTTTTCTATCTAACAATCTTTGTGTTTGTTTTAGTAAAAATAATTCTAAATCTATCAATGTCGTGTCATGTCACAAGCTGAATGAACAAATGAGCCGAATGACAATGAGTTAGAAGGAGATCATGATACTCGAATACCCTGTTAAAGAATTGAAACAATTCGAGGATCACGATAAGTCAAGTCTGCATGACACAGAAACCGAATATAGAAAGGATGACTGTGTCAAAAAGGCTAGAATTGAGATCCATCTGACAGAAGCTCAGAAAAAGAGAACTCAACAACTTACTTATGCAATACGTCGATACATTTGTTTAATGACATGTCGTGGTTGAGCACAGTCAGTTATCTTACAAAGTGACCAATCAACTCAGGTGCTATCAAGAACTACTATAATTGGAGATTCAGAATTTCTTCTATTTATTTCCCTGTAATCGCATTATTTTGTTGTAATCATCTTATGTTAGAAAATTATCTCTTACTTGAACTACGTTCGACCTGAATTCTCAAGAGTGAGATACGTAGGCGGCCTATGTCGGCCTCGGTCTGTTCCTCATAAAATTTCCTATTTTATGTTAACCATTGACGGGAACTATGTTTGACCTGATTCCTGCCTCAACGGGATACGTAGGCGCCACAAGGGTTCGGTCATATCTCCCGTAAGATTTCTATTTTCCTTTACAGTAGAAACCGGGACATAATTTTTTAGAGGGACTCAAATATTCTCAAGAAGAAGATCTCCAACAAGTCAAGACTTAAGATACATTGTGAGTTGCAACTGGGACATAATTTTTGAGGGGGTGTCAAAAATTCTACAAGTCATATATCAACGGTTCGAGATACGCTGAGACATCTAAATGGGATAAAAATTTTAAGAGGGACTCAAAAATTCTCAAGAAGAAGATCTCCAACAAGTCAAGACTTAAGATACATTGTGAGGTTCAATTGGGACAGAAATTTTAAGGGGGTCTCAAAAATTCTACAAGTCACATATCAACTGTTCGAGATATGATAGGCCATCTAACCGGGATAGAAATTTTTGAGGATGGCCTCAAAAAAAAATTCAAACATCACTAGGAGCTTGTAGTAAATTTTGAATATTCCTATCATGATTTGAAGTTTCAATCATGATCTCTAGCATCATCAAAGTTCATAGTCAACTTCAGTGATCTCCTACAGCGTTAGATTTTAGAGCCAGCTGCAAAAACTTCACAATTATAATAAATTTCAGGAGAACCATGTCAGAAATTTCTCAAGCTTCAAGGATCTTTTGAATTCTCCAGAACAAGCTATAGGACACGTCAAAATTTTGAACCAAGGACGTCCATTTAAGCTATGCATGACATGACATTTGACATTGACCTTTTTCAAATTGATTCTCGAGAAATTCTTTTTCCTTAAAGATTTTCTAATATGTCAAATGTTTTGTATAATTTCATCTTATGTCTATCGAGAAGTAAGAGATCAGAGTGATCAACTGAAGATAGCAAGACAAGGAGCAAGCGCTTGAAGAAATCAACACAGATCAGCTTGTTTTAGAATCTAACAATTTTTCTGTGGATCTGCGTCTATAAGGTTATCACAAGATCATCATATTTCTCCGCTCAATAAATTCAGAGAAGTCAAAAAGGGAGAGCAGCGCCCTGAAATTGACAACTTCTTTTTAGAAGAAAAGAAGCAGTTCAGAATATGAGCAACAACACCTCGCTCAAATCTCCAACAAAGCATGAGTCACAATGAACACAAAATGTTCAAAATAGGAACAAGTGAAAGCATCACTCTCAACATGTATAAGCATCTTCGATGACAACAAATTACATTTTTCAGCATTAAAAATATTTGAAAAATATTCACAAATTCTGTCGATATCAGTCACAATATTGTGAACCACCCAGAGGGACATCGTCTTTACCACCCAGAGGGGAATCTCTACAGCATTACCAAGTGAGATAATACCACAACCCAAAGGGACATCGTCATTCATGTCGTATTATCAAAGGAGTTAATACCATTGCCGCCAAGAAGGCTATCATCTTCGAACGCCGAGAGGGCCATCATTTTCAAACACTGAGAGGGCCATACATCTTCAAATGCCAAAAGGGTCATTACATCTACAAACGCCGAGAGGGCTATCATCTTCAAACACCGAGAGGTCCGTCATATATGTGAATACCAAAAGGGTCATTGCATCTTCAAATGCCAAAAGGGCCATTGTATCTTCAAACGCCGAGAGGGCCATCATCTTGAAACGCCCAGAGGGCCATTGCATCTTCAAACGCCGAGAGGGCCATCATCTACAAACGCCAAAAGGGCCATTGCATCTTCAAATGCCAAGAGGGCCATCACATATTCAAAATGCCAAAAGGGCCACCATTGCATCTTCAAATGTCAAGAGGGCCATTGCATCTTCAAACGCCGAGAGGGCCATCATCTTCAAACGCCCAGAGGGCCATTGCATCTTCAAACACCGAGAGGGTCATCATCTACAACATCAAGAAGGCCATCATCTTTGAATGCCAAGAGGTCCATCATATTCAAACACCGAGAGGGTCATCCTATATGCAAATGCCAAAAGGGTCACATGCCAAGAGGTCCATCATATATGCAAATGACAAAAGGGCCAGTGCATCCTCAAATGCCAAGAGGGTCATTGCATCTACAAACGCTGAGAAGGCCATCATCTACAAACGTCGAGAGGGCCATCATTTTCAAATGTCGAGAGGGTCATACGTATTCAAATGCCAAAAGATTCATCATCTACAACTGTCGAGAGGGCCATAGCATCTTCAAACGCCGAGAGGGCCGTCATATATGCAAATGCCAAAAGGGTCATTGTATCTTCCATTACCAAGAGGGACATTGCATATTCAAATCACTGAGAGGGTCATTCGTATTATATTATCAAAGGTGATAATATCATTGCGGAATGGATCAACATCATCTTGCAGATAGACCATCGTCATCGCACCAATCGAGCTTCGAGAACATCATCCCACCATTGGATCAACATCATCCTGCCAATGGATCATCAATGTAGCAGCATCATCTTATCAATCGAGCATCAACATTTTCATCATCAATGTAGCAACATCATCTTATCAATGAAGTATCGTCATCAACTGCATTATCAAGAAAGTCATTATCATTGTAGCATAATATCAAATTCATCATCTACTGCGTCAAAATCGACGGAGGTTAACGTCAGAACATTTAGAGAAAAGAAATGTGCCAAATATGGTAAAATATAACACTTCTCTATTTAAATTACAGTTTATACTAGCAAGTTTATTTCAGTCTTTATCGAGAACATCCAAGAGGATAAATTCTCAAATCCAACCACAGGTGCGGACGACATCAAATAGGATGCAGCACAACGTGAAACTTTTTCTTAGCAGCGAGCTGGGACATAGTCTGAAGAGGAGTATCAGACTCTTAGGACACAAGCTGAGGAGAGACTTCCACCACAATCAAACCACACCCCTATCAGAAGGCATGTGGGTTTTTCTTTGGGTTTATCGGTTTCAGTTTCGCATTCGGAAAACTTCGACTCTCACCGAAAATAACTATCTAATCTGAGTGGCAATGCACCAAGAGCTTTGGAAATTATGTTCGTGTAAGTTCTTAATTATGGGTGTGAAGTGCACCACATTATGGCTAAGAGGTTGCAAGCCTCTTTTTCATACTCAACTTACTTGTCACTCTTCCAGAACCAAAGGTTATCTTGCATAATAGATTTCCTTTTCAACCGATCGAGTCGAACTACAAATAGCCTGATTCTCGAGGTTTACGGATATGTAGGTGGGCTCAATGTTGAAAACTCGGCTGTATTTTGACATCCTCTCTCTAATCTTATTCTTGAGCATTTTGGTCTCTTCATAATTCGATACCGGGATAGCTTTCGAATTCTTTCATAATCATGCGTTAAATCAAGCGTATCGAACTACAAGTGGCCTGAATTCTCATATAGCCAGAGATATGTAGGAAACCCGATATCGGGGTTCAGCCATAATTCCTAAAGTCCATACCAAAAATCCCTTTCCTAAAGATGAAGATGTTGTCGGTCAAAATTGGATTCGTCAATTTAATTTTCATCGAATTTCTTTCATCAATCCAAGTCAAACGAGACACAGTTGTTGACACCCAATTTTGGACCTCCACAATATAAATTAATCATCGACCTTCTTAAGTTTCAAACGATTTGAAATAATTGACTTTATAAAATTTTAAATACTTTTCAAGTTATTTTAAGTAATTTTGTCATTTTTATAATTTTTTTTAAAAATTAAAAAATAATATATATATTCTATATAATTTTGTACATATTTATTATTTTAATATTTGAAAATCATCTCAAAAAGATTTTAGTTTTATTTAAATATTTGGTTAACTAGTTTAGCTAATTTATAGTTTATATTTTTGAGTTAATTAGTTTAAAATTAAATTAATTATTTTATCTCGTTAAAATTAATAAGCTTCTTAATTAATTAACATTAATTCGTCTTGTTTAAATTTTAGTCAAACTATCTAAATTGAACTCAAGTTGGCTATTTCTTAAACTCCAAGATCTAACCCATCTTTGACCTCCAACTTAACTCAATTTTGAGACTAGATTTGGGCCATTTTTCAGCCCAACACTCTCCAACCCAGCAGCCCAAACCAACATATTCTCATCCCAATTCCAATTTCCAGATTACCCGACCCAAACCCTTTCCAATACAACAACAATCAGCAGCTGCGTATAATACCAGTACGCGACCCCTGCGTTTTCTTCTTTTTCTGTCTGCGAGGAACACGACTAAATCTCAGAAAATCCCGGCAAACCCGGACCTCCAGCCCATCGCGTCCCCCCCTCTCCTTATCCCCTCGTACAAAGGGCCGTTGGAGAATCCAGGTGTCTCAATCTCATATGTTCTCTGTCCTTCCTCCAAGATCGGACCACCATTCTTTCCAAGTCGTTGAGAGTTGGTACAATTCTTGGCTGGCAACCTTATCTCTTAAGAAGAATTTGAATTTCGAATTCAAATCCATTCAAAATTGCACCCGATTTGCCCCCTAAATCGACCCCAAATTCCCTCTATATAAACATCCATCTTCTTTAGTGTTGGGCGTGGAAAAAAAGAGAGGGGAAGAGAGTTCTACCATTAGAAACAGGGGAAAAAAAGTTAAACTTGAAGCGATAGTATTCATAAAGTTAGAGTTTCGGCGTATACTGTTCGAAATCAAAATTTTCATCGGAATCACACTTGTGGTTGTGGAAAGCTCCTTCAAGCTCGTCGTCCCAGAACGTTGCCCCAAGAAAGGTAATTTCTTCATACCTCCCATTTCGACACGATATTTGTGAGATTAGAAATTATTTGTTTGTGTTTGGTTGCTGACACCTATGATCGAGTTTTTATGACTTTGTATGCTCGTAATTACTCTTTTCCTAATGTGTGTTTTGCCTTTTACATATTGGAAATGTTTCCCTTTCGAAATATGGTTGCGAATTTGATTGTTTTCTTTTCTTTCTAAATGTAGCTTGATTAGTTTTAGTGCTACTCATTGTTCACAAAGCTGGAAATTTCATTCAATATTGTGGTTATTTCTCATTTATGTCAATATTGTCCCTCATTTATGTGGCTATTTTTCATGTTAAGAATGTTTATTTTTTGTCTTTGGGTCTGTTATAAGATCTTATGTGCAATTTCCTTTCATCTCAAGTTAGCGATGTATTCTTAGTATATCTTTTCTTGTATCTCGTAAGTTAGTCGTTATGTATTTCCATTCTTTGTTCTTGGATACTAGCTGGTGCTTTGAGGGCATGATTGTTTCTTTCTTTAACTTTCCTGTCCAGCCCCTTTAGTAGTCGATTTAAGTTGTTAAACCATGCTTTTATCATAACAGAAGGGTCATAGTGATTAGTTTAAATATAGTTCCAACTCATGCATTTATTATTGTCTAAATATGACCATTTGATGTGCGCTTGTTTTCTCTGTTAAGTTGAGGTCACTAGTCTTGTTTTTTTTGCTTTCCTTTGTGGATTATAAATGAAGAACTGATCCTTGGAATCTGCTCATTATAAAATTCTTGTGGTAACATTTGTTTATTAATACAAAGTTTGAGTTTTGCTAGAGTAATTATATTTGTCTAGTTTCAATTTGTTATATGGGCTTGAATACTTTGTGTTGATGCTCTTAGAAATAGGTAAGTTATGTATTAATTATTTTTTTTTGCTAAAGTTGATGTTATCAATGGTTTAGCTTAATCATCATAGTAGCATGCTATTAACTTTTCATTAAGGAAGTATTTGCCCTTTATTTTTTCAATTGTCCACTGTAAATCACTCCCCTTTTGGTTATTGTTTCAGAAATATCATGTTGCTTTATTTTCTATTATGAACTATTTTGAGCATTACTTATGTTCCTTTTCATTTGATTATGCATGTGAAAACCCGACCCGAGTCCTCATGGGCTCTATCTCCTCTCTTTGTCATTCGATGATTGGGCCATGGAGGCGCAATTTACTTTTATCAAGTCAGTCGACCTTGAGAAATCAAAGAACAAGTCTTTGGAGTTGACGTACAGGTCTCGAAAAGCAGAAAAATGGATTATATACATCTGATCTACACTGATATACAACATATGTATACAAAAATGGGATTTGAGCCTAAGCCCAAAATCAGCAACGAATTTGGCCCAAGAAGGGCCCAAATTCATTTTCTCCCTTACTCTCCTAAATTATTTAATCGTGATTATTTATTGTTTATTTTTTATTAACTCTGGCTTTATTTGTTTTGGTTTTAACTTAATTAAATCCCCAAAAGATGAACTATATTCTTTATGTTAGTTTATTTCAATGAAATTTCATATTTTATCAACTCCTGTACTTTTATTGAAAACTTTTTATTTATTCTTCAACTAACATAAAATAGTTTTCATGTTTTAATTAACCAAATCGGTTTAAATTATTATTTTTCAAATGAGTCAAATAATTCTAATTAATTTAGTTTTGTTAAAATTATATTCACTTGCATTTTAGTCGAATGTTTCATCTTAGGTCCCTTTCTCTAAAAAATAAAATAAAATAAATGTGTCATTTATTTAATTATTTTCTCAAAGTTAATCAAATATTGTAAATTATTTTTATAATCATTCCCGAAAATAGTCAAAAAATATTTTGGAAGTCGTAGGATAACCGCATGTTAGCGGGCGCTTCAAATGCCTTAAAAATCTTCTTGAAGCGTAAATAAGAACCTCTTACCCATTTTCTCTAAATTTTTAAAGACTTAATCTGTTAGAGTCTTTTTAAATTAAGTTTTCTTAATTTCTTTAAAAAATTAAGTGGCGACTATTTTCTAAGTATTTTTTCTCAAATTGTTTTAAACTTAGAACATTTCAAAAAGTGATTTTTCTAAAGATAGTAAAATTACGGCATAACAGTTGGGTTGTTCAAATAAGGAAAGTCTAATCCAGATTTTTGAAGGGTAGTTTAGTCTTTTCCTTACCCAATTAATTAAATCCATTTTTAGTAAATTATTTGCAGTCTAAAATGAGTTAGTTCAGTTTACGCAATTAAGAAATACGCTAGCGCTTCGAGAGAAGTGAAAAGAGGATAAAGGAGAAGAGAAGCTCAAGATTCGTCAAGTTCTTGTGATTGTGGTTGTGGAATTGCAAAGGATTCGATCCTACAAGGTACATGAGACTCTCATTGCGTTGGGTTCATTCACCCACGTGCCAATCATGTTTGTTTCAGCGAAAATTCATTTCTAGAGAGTTGAAAGTATGATGGTCTTGAATTATGTTCTTGAAGTTTGCTTTAGTTCTTGAGATTTGATGGGATTGTGGAGTTCTTGATGGAATCTTGTCGATTTAAGAGTTGTTCTGAGTTAGATTCTTGTGTATATATACTAGGCATTTGAAACTATAGAGAGATTGAGAAAAAGAATCGGATTTAGGCGAATTGGGGTGAGAAAACGAAGAAGGAAAAAGTCGAGCAGGTTTTGGCACGCAGGCCTACGTCGCGGACTTGCTCCCTCAGTGTACAAAAATCACCTCCACATCACGGTTAGGACGCGCACTCCTTTATTTCAAAATTTAATTTCGCGATCAAATATTTAAATACATCTCCGCGTCGCGGACTTGTTTCCCAACAGTGATTTCTTGATCTTTTCTCATGTTTAGCTATCTAAAAACACTATTAAACATCATGAGATCTTTCCTATCACAAATCACAATCCTTGAATACATAATTCAATTCAAGGAAAGTTAAGAGTCAAGTCTAGAAGTTAAGAATCAAGTCAAAAGAAGTTACATAAAGTATTTTACAAACGTTTTAACTTTGTTTTAAGACTTAAATTTTAAGTTAAGCAAAGAGTAAAGAGTTGAGTTCATTTCTCCAAAAGTTATAAGGGAACTAAGTATTCCCAAAAGTTTAAAATATTTTTCACATTTGAACAAGAAAGGGAAATACCGATTTCCAAGAGAGATTTTAACTTTTTAGCATATACTAGTGGATCAACTTAGTTAAGGCGTTCTATATGACGGCAAAGTATAGGATAGTTCTGGCAGCGTGGACAAGATGTTGTATCACCACTTAGGCTCATAGTGGTGGTTGTCGGTTAGAGAAACTCCCACAGAAACTATATTACTTTATTATACGAGTACAGTTGAGTTTGTTATTGCATTTCTTTAACGAACTAAGTTTCTTTCTGCTGTTTTAAAAGCTTTTTATATATGGCATGTATTTTATTGCTTTATATTGAGTTGAGTTATTCATGGGTTGAGTAAAGCCAAGGTAAGTGTTTCTTTCAGACTCTTTTCAAGCCTATGTTATGCTTAGCATTCAAACTCGCATACTCGTACATTCAATGTACTGATGCCAGTTGGCCTGCATCGTCTTATGATGCAGACGCATGTAACCAGGATCAGCATCCAGTGCCTCGTTGATCCAGTTGAGCACTCAGAGTCTGTTGGTGAGCCTTCTAGCTTTCTGGAGGGATCATTTTTTATCATTTGCTTTCAGTATTTCATTGTTAGGATGATCGGGGGTCTTGTCCTGACATCCCTCCTTATTTTAGAGGCTTCATAGACAAATAGTTATAGTTCTTTAGTCTTATTCATTTCAGTTGTATACGTTTAAGACTTGAGTTGACATTTTGGATAAGATTAATATTGCTTTAAGACATTGCATGAGCTTCCCTTTTGAGATTGTATCTTATGTCTAAGTCTTCCGCTGAGCAAGTAAGTCAGGCCAAGGGTTCGCTTGGGGCCAACAATGATTTTCGAGTGCCAGTCCCGCCTAGGGTGTAAGCTCGGGGCGTGACATCAATGTTGGTTAACTAAATAAGATTTACTGAGCATAGCAACATAACCAAGAGACCTTATATCAATATTACCTTTGTTAGTAGATTTGTTGAGAACATTACCCCGTCACAAAATAAATACCAAAAACAGGTTTAAGTTCCAGAAAATGATCCATGTTGATCAGATTTAGCTATCTTAATAAATAGATATTTTGATGAAAATAAAATATTTAATTTATGGAAAAACAACACTTGTACCCCAAAAGGGGAAACTATTTACAAGTAGTTATCCCTTTACTTTAATAAAAATCTATATTTTATATAGTCGTTTTCTTCTCTTTAATTCTTTTTTTTCTCATTTATTTCTTTATTCATTTTTTGTTCTCTATTTTTTTCCCTTTTTGTTTCTCCTTTTCCCACTTTTTTCTCCTCTATTAGTTCCTTTTATTTTTGCATTTCTTATTTTATTTTTCAATTTCTTTGTTTCCCGGTTCTTTTCTTTTCTCCTTTTTAGAATTATTTTTTATCCTTTATTAATTTTCTTTCTTTTCCATTCAATTTTTTTCTCAAATCATAATTGTTTTAATTTTTTTTCAACACAATTTAATTTCATATATATTGCTATGATATATTTGACCGTTGCTTCAATCCTTCGGTAAGACCTTCATGATATCATCACAATATATCTACATGTTGTCATGGTATCATTAATGCATGTTTTGATCCTTCTGTCCTTTAGTGAGACCTCCATGATACCATCACACTGTATATATATACTATCATGATATCATTGATGTCTGCTTCAATCCTTTAATGAGACTTCCATGATAACATCACAATATATCTATATACTGACATGACATCATTACAATTTACTTCAGTCTGTAATGATATCATTACATAATCTATATATTGTCGTGATATAATTGATGTTTGCTTCAATCTTTCAATGATATATATATATATATAAGGGAGAAGTCAGAATTTCTCAATGATACCGTCACCATAATCATATACTGACATGGAATCATTAAGAATTATTTCATATAATTAGTAAAAATCTTTGTATCATGTATGATACCATCACAATATGTGAATATATTGTTGTGGTAACATTGAGGTTTTCTTCCTTCATCCATTCACAATACTACTCATTCATTAATGATACCATAACAGTATATACATATACTGCTGTGGTATCATTAAGGTTTCCTACATTCATTCATGTACAACCAACTCATTCCTCAATGATACTAAAACATTATAAATATAATAGCATAGTATCATTGACTAATAAGGATTCCTTCAATAGATGAACTCATAATTTCTCAATGATATTGTCACGATCCAAAACAGGTCATGAGTGACAATCACACATATCCTTCTAGGTGGGCGAACCAACAATGAAAACTTCAACTTATACTCCTTCCGTTTCACAAAGAATGGTATAGTTTGACTTGGCACGGAGTTTAAGAAAATAAAGAAGACTTTTGAATCGTATGCTCCTAAATTAAAGTTATGCCAAATGTACAAAATTGCCCTTTAATCTTGTGGTCGTAAACATACCACGTCGAAAATTGAAATTAAAATGTTACCAAAAAAAGAAAGAGGTCATTCTTTTTTAAACGGAGAGAGTAATAGTTATTCAGTTTATGCAATATGACAATAATGCGGAAAACTCAAATATTATTAAAGTAAGAAATAAATATCCTCTATAATCTATTACATATCGTTTCCCAAAATCTGAAATTCATCACATCAAGGACATCTGATCCTAAATTACCAAGTCCGAGAGCATAAAAACATTAGAATAGATGAGCAAAATAGTTTGTGTCCAAAAACTAAGGGCATCGTGCCATGACTGAGAGAACCCAATACGAGATAGAAGGAATAGCTCACCCTAAAATCTATTGCACTGGAGACTGGCTAGAGCTGAGGGTGAGTCAAAGTCACTGATACACTTATTGCACTCCACAAAAGGAAAAAAATAAAAAATACAAATAGTAGGTATCATCGGTCAACTCTAAATAGAAACTAATATGCATAAATTAATAACAAAAAATCAACTATAGCACATAGCAGGTGGAAAGGAACAAGAAACATGAACAAGTGATGACAACAATGAAGCAAGTACGTAAAGGACACAGGCCTCCACACCACGCTCTTTTGGAAAATGAATTCTCTGAGATTGACTATATTAAGTTATGTTAATATGTTTTCCTTTAATGTTACCGTGTCAGAACGTGACACCCGATTCAATAATATCATACCGGGTCGTGGCACTCGATCCAAAATATTGTGTTGGCTCTAGCACCCGATCCAACAATATTTTGTAATTCGTCATTCTTTATCATCACTTTCCACTTCCTTAATAATATTTCACAAGTCTTCTTTATTCAAGGTATCACTTTGATAGAGCAAGTTCAAGATTATGGATTTTGCGGTCTTGGGATTACAGATCAATCTATAGCACCTCGGAAGTTGAAAAGTCGAAAGGAAAAGGATAATGCAGAAAAATGTGTCTGAGAATGGTTTTACGAGTCCTACCTACAGACCCTAGGAAGGGAACAGTAGAACCAGGGTAGAGTTTTTGAAAAAAATCAATTGTGAATTTGGATCGTGACAGTTCAAAATTGGTTGCACAATTTAAGGACCACAAATTATGGTGGAAAAATATCAAATTATTTTCCCTACAATATGGGGTGGAAGAAAGTGCGCAGCGCATATTTATTTATTTTTGAAATAAAATAAAATAAAGTGGGGTGGAGGAGGGTAGTCTGGTAAAATATTTGGGCAGTGGGTTCAATAAGGTTAAATATATTTGGTTGGATCCAATTAGAGTAAATAATTTTTCAAGTGGGTCTAATTTGTGTAGTCTTCTCTTAATTTATTACATATATCAAAATCGACAAATCCATTTCTAAATAGTTTAAATAGGAAGAAAATTAATAATAAAATTTAATTGATTTTAAAATCTTAAATATTAGAAAATATTAAATATATATTTTTCTACATAATTCAAATAAGAAAAAAAATATTAAGTAAGAGTTTTAGTTGATTTCTGTTGTGAAATATTAGCAATATAAAATTATATAAAACAATAAATATATAAACAAGATATATGAGAGAGAATGTTTTCTTATTTTTGTTCTTCTATACTTTTCGATTTTATCTTTTATAGAATGATCATCGCCAATCTATAGTACAAAATGTATTTTCAAGTTACATGAATTAAATGGTTCATTTATTTCATACATAAACTTCAAAAAGAGTTAAGGAAGACATCCACATGAATGCATTTATAACACTCCCCCTTGGATGTCCATAGATAATGTGTCTCGTTAAAACCTTACTAGAAAAAATCCAGTGAAAAAAAACGTAGTGAAGGAAAAAGAGTACACATATCTTGTAATACACCTTGAGTGTTGCCTAATTAAAAACCTTACTAGGAAAACTTAATGGGACAAAACCTTGGTTAAGGTAAAAAGGGTACAACACGTATTTTACTTTCCCTGATGAAAACTTTATTTGATATCTCGGAGACGATGCATTCCAATCTTATATCTTGCAAATGTTGACGTTGCCAATGCCTTAGTGAATAAATCTGCAAAATTATCACTCGAACGAATCTGTTGAACATTTATTTCACCGTTTTGTTGAAAATCATGTGTGAAAAAGAACTTAGGTAAAATATGTTTTGTTCGGTCTTCTTTGATATATCCTCCCTTTAATTGAGCTATGCAAGCATTATTATCTTCATACAATATTGTTGGAATCTTTGTTTCAACAGAAAAAGCGCATAATTGCAAAATGTGTTGAGTAATTGATCTCAACCATACACACTCTCGACTGAATTCATGAATGACTATTATCTTTGCATGATTTGAAGAAGTAGCAACTATCATTTGCTTCATCAAACGTCATGATATAGTTGTACCTCCATATGTGAATAAGTTTATCTGAGATCGGGCCTTATGTGAGTCAAACAAATATTATGCATCTGCATAACCGATCAATTCTGGCTTTGGATGCAATAGAATACAACAATCTCATATCAATTGTTCCTTCAAGATATATGAATATATGTTTAACATCTTTTCAATGTCTTCTTGTTTGGACATGAGCTGAATCTTGCCAATAAACTTACTGTGAAACAAATATCTGGTCGGGTATTGTTGGCAAGGTACATTAGTACTCTAATAGCACTGAGATGTGGAGTTTCATCACCAAGAAGCTCTTCATCCTTTTCTTGAGGTCGGAATGGATCTTTATTTATATCGAGAGATCTCACAACCATCGGGGTACTCAATGATTGTGATTTATCCATATAAAATCATTTCAAAACCTTTTCGGTATATGTTGATTGATGGATAAATATTTTCTTTTTCCAAATGTTCAATTTGAAGGCCAAGACAAAATTTTGTCTTACCAAGATCTTTCATTTCAAATTATTTCTTCAAACACTCAACGACTTTAGAAAGCTCTTTAGGAGTTCTAATGATGTTCAAGTCATCAACATAAACATATATTATTACAAATTCAGATTTTGACCTTCGTCTATAAATACAAGGATAAATAAGGTCATTCTTATACCATTCCTTTATCAATTATTCGCTAAGACGGTTATACCACATTTGCCCTAATTGTTTCAATCCATATAAGGATTTCTGAAGCTTTATTGAACAAGTTTCTTTTGAATTTTTATATAATTCAGACACTTTGAGTGCTTTAGGGATTTTCATAAATTGTTTTCTAGTGAGCCATATAAATAGGTTGTGACAACGTCCATTAGATGCATTTCAAGCTTTTCATGAATTGTCATGTTTATTAGATACCCGAAGGTAATTACATCTACCACATGAGAATATGTCTCCTCATAATCAATGTCATGTCTTTGTGAAAATTCTTGTGCCACAAGTCATGCTTTATATCTTATGAATTTACCATTTTTATTGCGTTTTTACACAAAAACTCACTTGTACCCAACTGGCTTGACACCTTCAGGTGTTCGGACTATAGGTCTGAAAACTTCACTTTTTAAGTGAAGCCAATTCTGTTTGAATTGCTTCCTTATATTTTGATCAATCATCTATCTGTCTACATTCATTGACATATCTTGGTTCCAATTTCTCATTTTGTTGCTTTATTTCAGTTGCAACATTATAGGCAGAAATATTATTCACCATATTATTATTTCGATTTCACCTTTTTCTCGTTGATACATAATTTATTAAGATATTTTCATTCTCATTATTTTCAGGTACATGGACCTGCTCAATGGTGTCATCATTTGTTATGTCTCAGAGCTCTTTGTGAGTAATTGTCTCCATATTATGATCATCTTAATCATCTATTCCTTTTCTTTTTCGAGGATTTTTATCCTTGGAACCAATTGGTCTACCATGTTTTTAGTGTGGTCCAGACTCATTTGCCTTAACATTTTGTCCTATCGGGACATCAATTCGAACTTAAGCATTAGAAGCTGGGATATATGATTTAGTAACCTGTGGAAGGTTAGTGAATGCATCCGGCAGTTGATTTGCAATATTTTGCAAATAAATCATCTTTTTAACTTCTTGCTCACTTAGATTTGTTCAAGGATCTAAATGAGACAGTGAAAGTGAATTTCAATCTATCTCATTTCCCAATTGTTTTTGTATTGTCCCTAATGATAGGTATATCAATTCATCAAAATAACAATCAACAAACTTTGTCGTAAATAAATCTCCAGTTCTAGGTTTCAAATGTTTTATAATAGAACGAGATTCATACCCAACATATATCCCCAACCTTCTTTGGAAACCCATCTTTGTGTGTTGTGGTGGAGCAATTGGAACATATACCGCACAACCAAAGATTCTAAGTTGGAAATGCTTCGCTCCTGATCAAAACTAATTGCAATGAGGAGATGTCATGATAATTGGTTGGCCTTATGCTCCCAAGTGTTGTTGCATGCAAAATAGCATGCCTCCATATTGAAACATGTAACTTTGTCCTCATCAACAATGGTCTAGCAATCAATTGGAGATGTTTAGTCAATGACTCTGCTAGACCATTTTGAGTATGAACATGTGCAACACAATGTTCAACAGTTTTTCTAGTGGACAAACAATAATCATTAAATGCCTGAGATATAAATTCACCAGCATTATCAAGATAGATTGTTTTTATTGCATAATCTGGAAATTGTGCTTTTAACATTATTATTTGAGCCAACACCCTCGCAAAAATCATATTGCAAGTTGATAATAAGCACACATGTGACCATCTTGTAGATGCATCAATCAAGATCATATAATATTTAAAATGGTCTGCATGCAGGGTGAATAGGCCCACATATATCACCCTGTATCTGTTCCATAAATGCAGGGGATTCCACCCCAACTTAGCCACTGATGGTTTGATAACCAACTTTCCTTGAGAACAACCAGCACAAGAGAATTTCTTGATTGAAGAACATTTTGGTTCTTCAAGGTATGCCCATGTGAATTCTCAATTATTTTGCGCATCATATTATAAATGAGATAACCCAACCGATCATGCCAAATGACAAGTCATTAGAATTAGTAAGTCTTTTGTTTACTACGCCATGCGATTCAGCCATACCAATATTTGTATGGTACAACCCAGAAGAAAGTGCAGGCAATTTTTCATGCATAGTTTTCTCCTTCGTATTTATTGTAGTAATATAAAGGTATTCAATCTTTCCGTCATTCGCAGTCTCAACATGATAACCATTTTGGCGAATAACCTTGAAACTTAACAAGTTTCTTTGAGACTTACTACAATACAATGCATTATCAATTACCAATAATGTTCCTCCAAGTAGTAATAACGTCACTCTTCTAGATCCCTCAATCAATTTTGTACTACCAGATATTGTATTAACATATGCCCTTTTTATAATCAAATGAGAGAAATATTTCTTTTATCTTAATTTGTATCGTGCTAGTCGTGGCACTGTTCAGAAGACACATATCTCCATTACTCATCTTGGATCCAACTGAAGACTGAGAAATTTTATTTTTCTTCATAAAATAAAAATACATAATAAGACGTACGAAACTTACCAAAAGAAAATTTAAGTACATGAACTTTAAGTAAGACATTAAAAATATATAAAAACATTATTCATTTCACAGTTCAATTATCAATCTTCAGTTGCGATCCCCAAATAAGTCCTCAACTTCTAGATGAGTAATATCATCGAGCCCATCAAAAGCATCATCTTTCAGTGCTAAATTTACCTCAACATTCTCATCATATTTTTGAGAAGACCTTGCCTGAACATCATCTTTGAGAGTCAAATATGACTCCACCCGGGCATTAGAAGAGGAGGCACCACATTTATTTACTTTTCTTTTGAAGCAATTTTGATACAACAGGTGCCCGACATTCATTTTATTCAGTGAACGTGATTGTCTTTTTCTTTAAAAGGATTATTTTGAGAATCCATATTGTTCTCCCTTTTGTTCTGACCACCACCTCGATGGTTATTATATCATCTTTTACCTTTTCCACACTCACGCAAATTATCGTGGCCCTGATTATCTTGTCTTATTTCAGACTGGCCGTGTGCTTCTACCTCATTTGCTTCTGGTAATGGAACAGTTCCAGTGGGACAAGCTTCATGATTTCTCATAAAAAAGTCATTATGCTGCTCAGCCACCAGAAGGCATGAGACCAATTCATAGTATATCTGTAAACCCTTGTCACGATATTACTGTTGTAATATCATATTAGAGTCATGAAAAGTAGTTAGTGTCTTTTCCAACATGTCCTCATCTTTTACAGTTTTCCCACATAATTTCAATTGGAAAGTGCTTCTAAATACAACAGAATTATACTCAATTACGGTTTTATAATCTTGAAATCGTAAGTGCATCCACTCATAACGAGCTCTTGACAATTTTGTTTCCTTGAGGTGCTCATACCTCCCTTTCAAACCTATCCATAATTCAAGTGGATCTTTTACCATCAAGTATTCAACCTTCAGGCTTTCATCAAGATGATGATGAAGGAAAATCATAGCTTTCACTTTATCCTGATTTGATGTCTTATTTCCTTTGATTATACTATCACCAAGACCTTTAGCGGTAAGGTGAATTTCAGCATCAAATACCCATGAGAAATAATTCTTTCTAGAAATGTTAAGTGCCACAAATTCAAGCTTTGACAAATTCAACATGATGAAAACTGACTCGGAAAGAAAATTGATCAACTTTTAGGAAAAAAGATAATTCTGAATTAAGTAGGTCTCAATTGGTCAGAGACTCGTGATAATAACGTGTTGTGAAATATTAGCAAGATATATGGGAGAGAATGTTTTCTTATTTCTTTCTTCTGTACTTTTCGATTGTATCTTTTATAGAATAATCATCGCCTATTTATAGTACAAAATGTCTTTTCAAGTTACATGAATTAAATGGTGTTCATTTATTTCGTACATGAACTTCAAAAAGAATTACGGAAAACATCCACATTAATGCATTTATAACAATTTCAAAAAAAATTAATATTAAAAATAATTAAATATTTTTGTTCATATATATCAATAATACACTAATACTTCTTTTAAATGTTGTTTTTATTTATCTTTTAGTCACGTTGGGAAATATTTTACAACAAAAATAATTCACATTAGGGATTGAGTGATCATATTTTTTAATTTATTGTCATTACAAATATAGAAATATTGAAAATATACAAGTATATATTTCTGTAAGTTAAATACTTAAACTTGCATTCCTATTAAAATCTAAACCAAAACCAACAGAGTAAGTTTCGTATGAGTTCAAAAAAGATTATTGTGAATTGTGATACATAATTAGGTACTAGTTTAATAAAGAAAGGATTAGCATAACGGACAAAGTTGCACTTGATTTTAAACTCTTAACTACTAAGATTTTTAATATAGTTTAAATAAGAAAAAAAATAGGGAGCAAAAATTTAATCAATTTTGAAATATAAATATAATTATAAATAAATAAAGATTTAATAGTTATATAAAAAATCTAAATATTTTTTATTTTTTTTAAATAATAATAATAATAAAATAAAATAAAATCTTAGAATAATAATTAAATGATAAATATTTGAGGAAAATAATAAATGACTATTTTACCTACTACAGAGTCTTTTGGTAAAGGAAGGAATATATGCTTTTAAAGTAAAAGGTAAAATCTTAGAAGTTTTACATTCAACTTCAAATAAGGAATCCTTAAAGATTGACAGATATGATTTTAATTAATTTCAAATTATTAAATATTAGGATAATAATTAAATAACAATAACTTAAGATGAAAGAATTATAGTAAAAGAAGATGATGACTTAAAAGTTGCGATGAAATAAAACGGAAAGTTATCTGCTTAATCGGTTAGTGTCTTTCACACATGTATTTAATTTTTGCATCATTAGTTACTTGCTATTATGCATAAGTCCAAAAAAAACAAAAAAAATGGATATTGATAAATAAAAGGAAGCATCCGGGTCAGTTTGATCTCTCCTCCCTTTTCTATGTGTGATTTGTTGTCCTATCCTGTCTAAGTGTAAACAGTTGCTATTATGTGTTGTATTGCTTGTAGTGTATTGTTCTTTTTAATTAGCAGGGCATTGGAAACCTTGAGTACTAGTTTGAAGAGTCGTCGGGGGATGAATTTCCGGATGGGACTAGTTGCTTTAAGTTTATATTATGTATTCATTGTTCTTTTATTCGGTTTTGTAATAATCTTGTAGTAACTCTTAAATCAAGTTTTAATAATTCTAGCATGTTAATTAGTCAGATGTTGACAATTCCTTGTATGTTAATAATTTTTCATCATGTCCTATCACATAGAAATCATGCCTATAGGACTTGACTAATAAAATTGATGCTATTTAATCAGTGCAAATAATCTCAGCAGGTTTTTAATAACATAATCTTGTCAATTAATCAAGTTCTAATTTATTTAAGTTAATAAAATTGCAGTATGTTAATAGTTGGGTTAATTTTTCTATCAGCATGTTAATTCGCTTAGAAACCGCACTATAAGATTAAATAAACAATTTTTTAGCATGTTAAATAATTGAGATAAATCTACTGCACATTTTCTGCTCACTGTTCCACTAATTCTGTATTTGCAATAATTTTCTGGTCACTTGAGATAAATCAATTAATCTCCAGCATGACAAAAAAAACTGAACTACATTTTGTTATGCATTGTGCCACTATTTTGTGATGCATTAAAGTACTGCCACTTAAAAGATAAAAAAGTGATGCATTAAAGTACTGCCACTTAAAAGATAAAAAAGTGATGCATTAAAGTACTGCCACTTAAAAGATAAAAAAGTGATGCATTAAAGTACTGCCACTTAAAAGATAAAAAAAAATCAATAATGCTTTTTATGCATATTAATCTGCTCGACATAATCAATTTTGCATTGTAATTGTTCGTTCTGTCATTTAAAATCAACTGACAATTAATTTCTGCATCTGCTACTTTAAACACATACTGCCCTAATTCAAATCTGCTCTAACTATTAAACTTCTACATCATAAATCTTTGTTATGTCACTCTTTTAAAATCAGTTAATACTTGCTTGCCCTTAATAATTTTCTGCCCCTCTGAAATTCATAAAATAAATTGTTATAATGTATATCTATGTATTTGTATGCCACACACTCAGCATGCGACCTTTTCACCTTACTTGTGTTTGCTAGCATGTTAATAATTTAATCTAGAGGCCAACATGAGATATATGTGCTAAATGATCGTCCTATTTGTTTGACTTGGTGTCTAGGTAATTAGGAGCCTTCATTTTAATTTTAGTCTAAAACCTCCAACAGTAGTCCAATTCTTCTTGGACCTTAAGCGGGGACGATAGGCACCTTCTAGGACGTTATGCATGTGGAAGGTGGGGTAGGGGTTGTTTATGCCCTACGAATATGATGACATCGACTCAGGCTCAAAGCGACAAACCTTGATTTTGTCTGTCCCTACACGGAAGCCTATCAGGAAAAAAAACTCGAGTGTTGATCTGTAAAGCCCTTCAGAGTCTCCCTTTCCTTTTGTCCCTTTATTTGTTTATAATTATAATTGTTTGGGGTAGCTTAAATAAAATAAAAATTGTTTGTTTATCTATTTGTGTAATTAATGTCTCTTCGCTTATCTCTTTATTAATTGTGTAATGTTTATTTGTTACTATGTTATCACTTAGTCTTGCATGTTTAACTAATTAATTAAAATAACTAAAGCGCTCTTAATTGTTAAATATTATGTTATCACCTAGTTTTGCATGTTTAATTAATTAAATGAAGTAATCTTAATTGTTAAATATTATGTATCACTTAGTAAGCATGTTTAAGTTAAATAACCTAAATAAATGATGTGACCATACTTGCTACTTGTAACCCCCCCCCCCCACATAAATTACATGAGATACGGTCGGGACCCACATTTGTGGACCTCGAGGGATGCCTAACACCTTCTCCTCGAGATAATTTGAACCCTTACCGTGATCTCTGATTCATTGACCTTAGTTAGATTTAGGTAGGTTAGATAGGTGCCCTAACGCGCCTTAATTCGTTAGGTGGTGACTCTTCAATCCAACCTGAAACCCAAAAGAGTTGTTAGTTCGAAAGTCCATTTTTGAGAAAAAATGGGGCGCGACATGATGGCGACTCTGATACGCTCAAATTACACTTCCTTACAGAAGTATAAGCGATCATTATCAAGTAAAGAACCCAACTTGTAGGTTGGGGTCGATCCCACGAGGAAAATGGTTTAAACTTTACTTTAACCAACAATTATATTCAATTAGTCAAATTATTTCCAGAAACAGGTAATTAAAGGGGGGTGGTGTTTGTGCAAAACAAATAGTAAGAACTTAATAAGTAATCAATAATCAAACTCAACTTTGGTTGTTATCCAGATAAGAGAAATAACTAGGGTATATGTGTTCCCCACAATCTTATAACGCAGTAATCCTAGTCATAGCAATCCTTTTCTAGTGTATTACATGCAAAGTGATAAGTTAGGTATCTCTAAATCCTTG
>NW_006239105.1:682992-700180 GCF_000226075.1 Solanum tuberosum
CCTGCTGATCTACGGTCATCACCTACGGACCGTGAATGGACCTACGGTCCGTAGATCACCTCCGTGGATGCCCTTTTCTGCAATTCCTTCAGCTGTCTCTAAACTTCCGCGCCTGAACACCTTTCCTGCAAAACATGATAAAAATACATAAAAACTAATACAAAAAGGCCCTAGACACACACAACTTGTAAGTGAAATGTATTAGAAATACCGTAAACTCACGGTATATAAGACTCCGCTGGGGATATTTGGTTCTAACCATTACGTGTCTCAGTGATTTATGTAGGGTTTACTTATTTGGTCATTTTATTATTTGTTGGTTATCTCCTTTTTTAAGTATTATCTTGATTTATTTGTTTAGTTGTTTCCTTGTTTATTGTGTATTTTCCATATTCCACCCCTTTCCCTCTTTCTTATTTGTTTATTTCCATGTTTAATCCCCTCCCTTTCTCCTAATTTGTTTGCTCGCATGCTTAATCCCATATCCTCCTTCCTTATTTGCTTGATTCTTCAATATGTTTGTATGTTTATTTCCTTTTATTTATGCATGTATTTATTTACTTGTTTATTTATTTACCGCTTTTCATAAACTGCTTATATGTTACTGCTTTCCACCTAAGTGCTAAATGTTACCGCTTTGATAAACTGGCATTCCAGTTCCAATTTTTTTTTCGTGTATATTGATGTGATTGTTCCGCAAGTCGGGCTCTTTCTTTCACTGCTAACCCCATTTTATTTTCAACATGCTGAAACTTTCTGTTTCGTCGAGCCCCGAGCTTGTGGTCCTCCTTTGAGTGTGGGTTCAATTTTCCGCTCATACTTCCCCCAATTGGGACCCTCTTCCTCTTTTTATTTTTGTTCTCGTGATGGTGTGTGACTATGCACATCTCACAAATACTCCAATTCTCTTCAAACACCCTATATTAGATAGATGGTTGAGGCATGACAGTTGCGGATAGTAGTACTACCGTGGAACTATGTGCCTTCTCGCATAGAATCCCTTTCAAGTTCGTGTCAAACCAGCTCTTAGAATTTTCAATTAGGTCATACATGTTGCATAAATCTTAGGTGGTTTGACCCCTGGTGTCAATTCACACAATTAGTAGCCATCCTATCGTCTAAAGGGCCCCAACACAATTTAGACAAATTGCATATTATGTGTCAATGTGGTCATAATAACTAAATCAAGCCTAATTTATGCCAAATTGGAGTTTAGAACTTATTTGTTGTTTGTTTGCAGTCATGGCCGTTCCCAACTTCCCCAACACGCAAATGGTCACAAAAGCAAATGATCTTCTGAAGAGATGGTGGGTGAACATCAAAAAGGACCATGAGTTGGAAATTCGCAAACTACTGGGTGGATTGACCTTTCTATTATTTGTTTAACCTAATCGCTACATGATCATGGCCCTGCTGAAATTCTGGGACCCTGCAAGATTGGTTTTCAAATTTAGGGACTTTGAGCTAACTCCAACACTCGAGGAAATTGGAGGGTTTGTTTACCTTCCCTTTCAAGGGAGGCAAATGATTGTGCCACACAAGCAATAACCAAAGAAGCTCTTGAAGAGTCTAAGATTGAAGCGTAATCAGGAGATGGACTGTTTAGATAAATGATGGATCTCAATAGAATTTTTATACCACCACTTTTGTGACGAGAAGAGGTGCATATGAAGTTCAACCATATGCACCACTCCGAGCCCTCCGCCAATTTGGAGAAGTCTAAATGATACCTTTACGATCCCATATAGGTCATTATGGGTATGACTTTGGGCCAGAAACACCACAAGTCGACACCATACTACAAAGGTGGGAAGGAGTGAGAACCATCGACATCAGAGAAGATAGACCCTACTGCACACCCAAGTATTACGTATGGATCTTGGAGGATGTTGAGCATAAGGACTTAAGTGAAGGAGGCCTTCCTGGTTTTGGTGATGAGATGGAAAGAATATGGGCTCGCAACCTTCTCAACAATGATTATGACATGACCCCGGAAATGATGGAGCAGATTGCACCAAACATTGGAGACCACCATGATTGAATTTTTTTTTAGGATTTTTATTTTCCCCCATTGTTATGCCTAGACCTTTAGATTATTTCTAGTTTTGCTTTAGTTTGATGTATTAATTTGAAGCTATTCAATATATAAAGATCGTTTTTCCTTTATTTCTCTAACTCTAAACTCCAAATTGGCAAATAAGGCTTGAATTAATTATTATGCATCACTTATATGTCGTCTTAGGCCTACCTCTGGCTCAATGAGGTCCTTTGCATCTAGGGCACTTATTTCAAACAATGTGTTGTTATTATTATAAATTTGTTGTAATCCCTAACACTGTTTTCTGTTGATTCCATTATTTTTCCCATTCCTCAGGTTGATCTGTCCTTCATTCTAGCACATACACGATCAAAAGGGACCCCTCCTTCTCTTCCTCTTCAAAGAACATACTACAGAGACAAGGGTAAAATGGTTGACAACAACAGCAACAACGAAATGACAGAAACTTCTGAGGGAGGACAACTTCCGAGTGACCTTGTCCTTAGACTTGAGCGAAAGATTTCTGAGTTGGAAGAAGAAGTAGCACATATGCGTGATTTGGCCAAGTTGTCTATTTCTCCTGGAACCCAATTTGGCGAAAATATAGACAATCCTCTTCACTCTAACCGAACAACCATGCCAAACAACCCTCCAACCAATATATCCCGACCTGAACCCACTCATCCAAATATCTTCTCACCATTTCACTCCCAAAATACCCAAATCCCATTTTACCACTACCACAAACAAACTAAGCCAACCATTCCAGAGCCAATTCCAAATGCAAACCCTTCATATACTCTTGGAAACAACAACCTCAACCCCATATATGTGGAAACCGCTCCAGTGACCCATAACTACCATGAATCAAAGTCCTCCCAAAAGGACATTCTGATAAAAACCCTGACCGAGAGATTAGATAGCTTGACCAACAGGGTGCAACATGTGGAAGGAAGCAAGAGGTTGGGAGGATTGAGCTACGAGGATTTATGTATGCACCCCGACGTAGAACTGCCTGAAGGATACAAACTTCCAAAATTTGATGGCATTGGAGATCCCAAAGCCCACCTACGAATGTACTGTGACAAGCTTGTAGGGGTGGGGAGAGATGAGAAGATACTCATGAAGTTTTTTATGAGGAGTCTCACTGGGGAGGCTCTATCATAGTATATTGAACAAGACCCTCGAAAATGGGTTGAGTGGGTGGACATGGCAACAGACTTCATAAACAAGTTTGGATTTAATGTAGAAAATGCACTTGACTAGTTCTACATCCAAAACTTGAGGAAAAAGCCCAGTGAATCTTTCAAGGATTACGCCATAAGATGGAGGTCTGAGGCGGCCAGGGCCAGACCTCTCATGGAAGAATCTCATATGAAAGACTACTTCATCTGTGCCTAAGAGCCACAATATTATGACAGGATGATGCTTGTAACTCAGAAGAATTTCGCTGAAATTATCAAATTAGGCGAAAGAATTGAAGAAGGCATAAAAAATGGGACTATCATCAACCTAGAGGCCCTACAAGCCACCAACAAAGCTCTGCAATCCGGTGGAATAGCAGAAAAAAGGAAGGAAATAGGTTCGGTCATGATAGCTCAGGGAACCAGAACCCCTTATACGTACTGAGCAACAACCCCACCTCCATCTCCATATCCTCAAACTCCATATCCTTCAGCTCCACCACCTATATCTCTCCATCCCATGCCAGTATATTACCAAAATACTCCTCCTCAGTATCAACAAGCTTCATATCCTGTTTATAATGCCCAGTCAACATACTTCCAAACTCCACCACCCACTCAAACACCGAACTACCGAAACAGACCTCTATATGAAAGAAGACCTGCAAAAAACTATACCCCTCTGGCTGAGCCCATAGCCCAGCTTTATGAAAGACTGAAAGAGGTTGGCTAAGTCACCCCAGTTCCTGCATTGCGTGTGGATGTCCGCACAAAATGGTATGACCCTAACAAGGTTTGTGCCTACCATTCTGGGATGAAAGGTCACACTACCGAAGTTTGCAGAGCCCTGAAAGATAAGGTTCAAATGTTGATTGATACAAAGGCCATCCAACTCAAAGATCTGGCACCAAATATTGCAAACAACCCTCTGCCTAACCATCAGGTCAACATGGTAGAAATTGATGACAACTCAGATTGGGAGAAATCCATTTGGGTCCTTGAGCCAGAAGAAACAATGACTGTTACCGCCCAGACTCCAATGGTAGTGCAAAGGCGTGCTCCGTTTGAGGTTGAGGTCTCCATCCCCAAGCCCCCATTCACAGTCCTCAGAGCACCCCCCCCCCCTCTATAATTTGATACCCATGATGTCCCATGGGATTATGGAAAGGGAAAGGCGAAAGTGGAAGAAGCAGACACTGCAGTAGGAGTGACTAGATCTAGAAGAATTTATACTGCCAAAAATTTGGTTCAGGGTAGCTCCAGTAAATCCAAGGCACCAATTATAGAGCTTGAAGATCAAGGTATCTGAAAGAAGGTGCAAGCTAAAGAGTATTCTATTGTTGAGCAATTGAGTAAAATCCCGTCCCAAATATTAATCCTGTCATTGTTGCAATCTTCCGAAACTCATCGGAGCACTCTTTTGAAGGTCCTGGGTGAAGCCTATGTCCCATCTAGCATAACTCATGAAGAGGTAGCCCAAATGGTCGGGCAGGTTTTTGAGGCATACAAAATATATTTTCACGAAGATGAGTTTCCACTAGAAGGAACAGCCCACAATAAGGCTCTGTACATTTCAGCTCAATATTAGGACAAGATTATCACCAAAGCTTTGGTCGATTCAGGTTCTGGTTTGAATATTTTCCCTCTGAGCACGTTGACAAGGATGAGCATGGATAGTGCAAAGATCCAGACCTGGAAGATGAATGTGAGAGCATTTGATGGCTCTCAAAGGGGTACCATTGGGGAAATAACCTTGGACATGCTCATTGGTCCTGCGACCTTCCCAATAGCCTTCCAAGTCTTGGACATTCCATCCTCATATAACTTATTGCTGGGTCGTCCTTGGATTCATATGGCTGGAGCGGTTCCCTCTACTCTTCATCAATGCTTGAAGTTTGAATGGGATTATGAAGAGGTTGTAGTCCATGGGGAAAGAGGAAATCATGTATATGCGATAAAAGGAAGGGGTCATCTACACGGTGAGATGTACCATACAGTTGAGCTTGTTGGCATTGAAGTGCAACCTTGGTTTATCTAGAAGATCATAGATATGATGGCCTAGTTTGGTTTCGAGCTCGGGAAAGGTTTGAGAGCCAATCTACAAGGAATAGTTGAACCTATACAACCCGTTCGTCATTCAACCACTTTCGGCTTGGGATACAAATATACTATGAAAAAGTGGCTTGATTGGCAACCACCCATAGATGGGTACTACAATCCATTGAAGAAACCCATACCACCGTTGCACCAATCATTTCGATTAGCAGGTTTCATGGGTGGCGTCATTGACGAGCTTCTAGAAGACATGAAAGGTTTGTCTCTGACCAAGGAGGAAGGGAAAGTTTGCAATGTCGTGATCAACGAGAAGGAGAAAGGGGACCCTAGAGGAAGCAGTGAAGCGAAGATCAGCATCAACATTTGGACCTCAACTCCATCCAGACCTCGTCGAGCATCTGGGTAGCTTTGGAAGAAGTTTTTCTATCAAATTTTAAATGTTTTCAATAAAAAAAAATTAATTCTAGTTCCCTGTTATTGTTTTCAAATGCTAGTATTATGAAACTCTTGAGTTTTAATAAATAAAGTTCTTTTCGATCCCATCTATTTAATGTCTTATATTTATTTGTGAGTTATTCTTTCTTCCAGCAAAATCTGTTATAAAAATGTTGAATCTGAGACTATGGCATATAATAAGACTGCACAGCTTAACATTAATGATTTAGAAGAGTTCAAGGAAAGTGAAGTCCCCTAAGATTTAATTAGAAAGGTTGAGGAATTCGAGGAGAAGCCCAATCCAAACTTAGTGGAAACAGAGGTAGTAAATCTGGGAAATTTAGAAGTGACACAAGAGACCCGAATAAGCATCAATATGACGGAAGATGACAAGAAAGTGTATACCGAGTGTCTCATGGAGAATAAGGATATCTTCGCTTGGTCCTATGCAGACATGCCAGGGCTAAGCACTTCAATCGAAGCTCATTTATTACCCACTGATCCAGCTTGTCCTCCTGTGAAGCAGAAACTGAGAAACTACAAGCCTGAGTTGAGTTTGAAAATCAAAGAAGAAATATCGAAGCAATTAGATGCTGGAATCCTTCAAGTGACGGAGTACCCAACCTGGCTTGCAAATGTCGTTCCAGTGCCCACGAAAGACGGAAAGGTTAGAGTTTGTGTGGATTATCTAGATCTCAACAAAGCTAGTCCCAAGGATAATTTTCCATTGCCCAACATACACATCTTGATTGACAACTGTGCTAACCATGAAACACAATCATTCGTGGATTGCTTTGTCGGCTATCATCAAATTGAGATGCATAAGGACGATGCTAAGAAGACTGCTTTCATCACACCGTGGGGTGTTTACAACTACAAGGTAATGCCTTTCAGGTTAAAGAATGTTGGTGCTACATACATGAGGGCAATGACCACCCTGTTTCACGACATGATCCACAAGGAAATTGAAGTTTATGTGGAAGACGTCATCATCAAATCAAAGAAGGGTTCAAATCATCTGGATGATCTGCGAAAGTTCTTTTCCAGACTACGCAAGTATAACTTGAAGTTGAATCCTGCAAAGTATGTCTTTTGGGTTCCTTCTGGAAAGCTTCTGGTTTCATTGTCAGCCGCCGGG
The DNA here is from genome assembly GCF_000226075.1 of Solanum tuberosum. Taxonomy (NCBI): domain Eukaryota; kingdom Viridiplantae; phylum Streptophyta; class Magnoliopsida; order Solanales; family Solanaceae; genus Solanum; species Solanum tuberosum. The sequence goes on from NW_006239105.1 coordinate 689,843, forward strand.
GTATAGAATTGGATCCATCAAAAATCCATTCGTGATTTACCTCCGCCGAAGAGTAAGAAAGATGTAATGAGTTTCTTGGGATGATTCAATTACATCAGTCGTTTCATAGCACAGTCTACTATTATTTGCGAGCCTATTTTCAAGTTGTTGAAGAAGGATGCTGCGGTGAAATGGAACAGATGAATGTCAACGAGCATTTGACAAAATCAAAGATTACTTGTCCAATCCTCCTGTGTTGGTTCCACCGGAATCTGGTAGACCATTGTTATTATACATATCGGTGCTGGATAATGCTTTCAGCTGCATTTTGGGGCAACATGATGAGACTGGAAAAGAAGGAGACGGCGATATATTACATGAGCAAGAAGTTTACATCATATGAGGCTCGATACTCTCTATTGGAACGTACCTGTTGTGCTCTAACTTGGGTCACCCAGAAGCTGCGACGCTACCTCTCCTCGCACACTACTTATCTAATTTCAAGGATGAATCCTCTGAAGTATATCTTTCAAAAGCCCATGCCTACAGGTAAATTGGCTAAATGGAAGATACTATAGAGCGAGTTTGACATAGTATATGTTACACAAAAAGCAGTGAAGGCACAGGCATTAGCATATCATATGGCGGAAAACCCTGTAGATGACGATTATAGACCATTGAAGACTTACTTCCCGGACGAGGAAGTACCTTTCGTGAGGGAAGACATCTCTAAAGAATATGATGGTTGGAGGATGTTCTTTGATGGAGCTAAGAATTTGAACGGATCCGGCATTGGAGCTATTTTGATCTCGCCAACTGGGCAACATTATCCGATATCGGCGAAACTCAGATTCCTTTGCTCAAATAATAGGGCTGAATATGAAGCTTGCATATTGGGGCTCCGACGTGCTATCGACTTAGATATCCAGGAAATGCTGATAATAAGAGATTCAGACCTATTGATTCATTAGGTCCGAGGCGAATGGGCTACCAAGAATCGAAAGTTGTTACCATAATTGGAGTGCGTGCATAGGTTGTGCAAAAGGTTCATCAAGGCAGAATTCAAACATGTGCCAAGGATCCAGAATGAATTCGCAGATGCCTTAGCCACTTTGTCTTCCATGATTCAACATCCCAATCATAATTACATTCATCCTATTCACATCCACATATACGAGCAACCAGCATACTGTTTACATGTTGAGGAAGAGACTGATGGAAAGCCTTGGTACAATGACATTCGAGGATATTTGATGAGCGGTGAGCATACAGAGGATGCAACAAGTGTACAAAAGCGTACAATTCAGAGGTTAGAGAATCAGATCTTTCTAAGTGGAGAAATCCTTTATAGGAGGACTCCTGATTTGGGGTTGCTAAGGTGCGTCGAAGCTGAAGAAGCTAGCAGACTGATTAAAGAGATACATGCAGGAATATGTGGTCCTCACATGAACGGTTTTACATTGGCAAAGAAGATCCTGAGATCAGGATATTTCTGTCTAACTATGGAGACAGACTGTATTCGCTATGTTCAAAAATGTCACCAATGTCAAACTCATGCAGTTATGATCCGAGTTCCTCCCAACGAACTCCATTTTACTAGTTCGCATTGGCCCTTGTAGCTTGGGGCATGGACGTCATTGGTCTAATCAAGCCAGCAGCATCCAATGGACATAGATTCATTCTGGTTGCAATCGACTACTTCACCAAATGGGTCGAAGCCACCTCTCACAAATCAGTGACAAAGAAGGTTGTGGATAACTTTGTCAAAAATAATATTATCTGTAGATTCGGGATTCCTAAGTTAATCATCACTGATAATGGAACCAACTTAAATAGTGATTTTATGAGATCATTGTGTGAGAAGTTCAAGATCAATCATCGAAATTCTACAGCATGCAGACCACAAATGAACGGAGTGGTCGAGGCTGCATATAAAAACATTAAGAGGATATTGCGCAAGATGATCTACAATCACATACACTGGCATGAAAAGCTACCATTTGCATTGTTGGGATATCGTACTACCATCAGAACTTCTACTGGAGCCACACCTTATTTTCTGGTATATGGTAATGAAGCTGTGATACCTGCTGAGGTAGAGATACCATCTTTAAGGATTATTCAAGAAGCAGAGTTGAGTGATACTAAATGGATACAAGGGTGGTTGGAGAATCAGGCATTAATAGACAGAAGAAGGATTAACGCTGTCTGTCATGGCCAACTCTATCAAAATAGAATGGCCAGAGCTTTCAACAAGAAGGTTAGACCCAGACATTTCTCACCTGGGGCAACTGGTTTTGAAGCAGATTTTCCCAAATCAAGATGAAGCAAAGGGTAAAATTCTCACCAAACTGGCAAGGTCCATACATAGTATCTCGGGTATTGACAGGCGGAGCCCTCATACTTGCAGAAATGGATGGAGAAGTTTGGCCCAAACCTATCAACTTAGACGTTGTGAAGACATATTACATCTGAGTTTGTTTCATGCTCTTTTACTCTGTATTTGGAACTACGTCAGACCTGATTCCCGTTTAAGAGGGGATACGTAGGCGCTCCTATGGAGTTCGGTCTTTATCTTAGTAAAATTTTCATTTTCCCCTATTTCATTATGTAATTGGGTAGAATTTTTGAGAAGGTCTCACAAAATTCTATCAAAGCATTCTCTTTGCGAGTCTCGATACTGGGCAGAATTTTTGAGAGGAGCTCAAAAACTCTATCAAAAGCATTTCTTCTCACAAATCAGTAAATGGGGCAGAATTTTTGAGACCTTCTCAAAAATTTCTTCAAACGAGCATTTTCTGCACAAATCAAGACTGGGGTAGAATTTTTGAGAGGGTCTCAAAAATTCACAGCAATCAAGCTACAATCTTCAACAAAGATCAGAATAACAGATTTGCTACGGAGTCAGATGTTGTAAAATCTCAAACTGTGCCATGGTCAAAGATTCAACATTACTTTTTACAAATTAATATTTTCAAAATATTTTTCAAGAAAAAAAAAACTCTCTCCTTCTATTTTACAAGGCAAATGCCCGGAAAGGTCTGGATGAAACGTCAAAGGGAGCACACCGGTCGGAGCAGATCAACCGCCCCCATTTTTTAAACTCACATTTTTTCTTTAAATATAGGAAAAATAGGTACAATACAAAATACAACTGCAACATCGCCTGACCGCTATTAAGCTCGACGAATCACCAGTCAAATGGCATACTATCCTTCTGACATGATGAAGGACCAAGTTATTTTGAGCCCAACAATCGCCAACCAATGGTACCTTATCCTTCCAATCAGACAAAAGGATCAAACTACTCCATATCAAGCCCGACAAATCAACATTTCAACTGCACCCACTCCTTACAATAGGAAAAAGGGTCAAACCTACAATATTCCGAACTCGAAATTCGTCAACAAATGACACTCAATCCTTCCAAAAGACGAAGGTCTATGCCCTCAAACAAATATCACTTGAGCCCGAAAGCTATATTATGCTCGAGACTGCATTGTGCCCGAAAATTGCCTATGCCCGAGGATTGCATTATTTTTTGTGCCCTAAATTTGCATTATTGCATGTGCCCGAGATTGCATTATACCTTAAATTGCATGTGCCCGAGGATTGCATTATTGCATTGTGCCTGAGATTGCATTGTGCCCGAAGATTGCATGTGCCCGAATTGCATTGTGCCCGAAGATTGCATGTGCCCGAATTGCATTGTGCCCGAAGATTGCATGTGCCCGATATTGTATATGCCCGAATTGTATTGTGCCCGAGATTGCATTGAGCCTGAGATTGCATGTGCCTGAGACTACATTGTTCCCGAAGATTACATGTGCCTGAAGATTGCATTGTGCCCTAAATGGCATTGTGCCCGAATTGCATTATGCCTGAATATTACATGTGCCCGAAGATTGCATTTGTGCCCGAAGATTGCATGTGCCCGAATTGCATTGTGCCCAAAGATTGCATTGTTGCCCGAAATTGCATTGTGCCCGAGAACTGCGTATGTGTGAACACATCTATACAGAGTCACTATTGAATCAAGCCACAAGATGCTCGAATTACATCAAAACAGATACGCTCTCTTTACTCATTACTTATGTTCCGAAGGCGTCATAATCTAAAGGCATTTTTCATGGCCTGCGGACATCATATCATGGCCTAAGGATTTAATTTATGTTTATCATGATCCAAAGGTGTCATAGTCTAAAGGCATCATTTTTCGTTGCCCGCAGCCAACATTTGCATGACCCGAGGATATAAATTTTTGAGTATCATGGCCCTAGACATCATAGCCTAAGGCATCATTTTCATAGTCTTAAGGCAAACATCATGGTCGATATGGGAAATTGCATCATGTTTATTTTTACCGTTTGTTTGAAATATTTGCTCTAATCATATTACAAGCTACAGATTTGCAAAGACTAACGTTTTGCAGATAAGACATTTTTCACCTCTCGGCTACAATTATCGTGCTTACATCTATCGCAACGAAGGCCCTCTCAAATTCTTTGCTACTTCTATTACTCCTCCTCATCGGATCCTTCGCTCTTAAATCGAAAATCTATTTCTCATGCTCTTCTCGCTACTCTAATCCTATCCATTCAAGCCAATATCGTTCCCGTTCAAATATCATACCGCTCTTTCATTTTTTAGGAGTTTCATTTGCTCCTGAATCTAGAACTACACATGACCTAATTCTCGTATAACCAGAGATATGTAGGCGACTTAAAACCAAAGTCTCGGTTGTACCCCTTTCTAACTCTATATTGTTTTCAATTGATCTCACTGACATCTCTCGTCGGTCGGACAAAATCGGCTACTAAGTCAACGTTGGTTGCCCGACAATTCATCCTTCATTCTCGAACAACCAAGGGGCAGCTGTTGACACCCAATTTTGACCGATCTTTAACCTTTTTTGGGAATGCTATTCAATTAAATACGTATTTTTTTAATATATTTTGAGTTTTAAATTTAGTCGATTTTGTCTTAAAAAAATTATAAATTTAGTATGCATGCTTTACAAAAATTATTGTAAATATTATTAAATTATTCTCTTAAAGTATTTTTATCGATATTTAAACTCGAAATAATTATTTTACTCAAAAAATTCAAAATATTGTATAAAAAATATTTTAATATATGTGGTATTTTAATTGGATAGCATTTCCTTAAATTTCCTCTTAATTATTTGATTTTTAACCTATTTTATTCTAATTCATTTCAATTCTAGCCACTTCAATTCAAATTCTCATTTCAATTATAGCCTTTGTTGATTTCAATTTTAGCCTATTCTTATTCCAAATTCAGATTCCAAATGATTTAATCTTGTCTGTCCATCTCCAAATTAAATCCTAGATCAAATCCTAGCCGCTTATTTAATTCTAATCCTACGGTTCAGATCGAATCTCCCTAACCTTCCTATTTTATATCAAAAGACCCAACCTTAACCTAATTCTCATTCTCTTTGTCTCCTCTCTCTCTAGCTGCGCCCCCCCCCCCCCCCCTCTCTCTTCTCCGACTTTCTCCTCCATCAACAACAACAACAATGGCGGTTGCCATTTCGCTTCTCCAACCAGCGAGACTCCGACACCACCAGTCCCCGCACCTCCTCTTCTTCTCTCTTCTCCCTCTCTTCTTCTCCGACGGAGGAGCAGCAGCGCGAGAACCAGCAGGCGTTGGCCGCCTCCGCTCCTTTTTTCCGGTGGACAGCACCTCGACGAGGCAGTCCGGTCAGGCGAACCCTAGCACCAGCAGCGCTGGCGAGAGCAGCTCCGGCCAGCAACGACGCTGCTCCGAGCAGTAGGCCAGCGCCGCTCTCCTCTTTTTCCCGGTGAGGGTGAACAGCAACTCCGAATCCAAACAGAAATTTCGATGGAGCCCTTTTTTTTAGAAGATTTCGAGTTTAGGAAAGACAGATCTGCTAAGATCCGTCCAGGTTCGCTACCTTTTTCAATTATCATCTCGCTTTGGCTAACAACTTTCATTTTCGTTTGAGTTTTGGTGATTTTTACTTGTCTAAGTCTATGGCAAAATCATATTCAAGCATGGGTATAAAATGGTGATATACAAGCTGATGCATTTACATTTTTTCATATCTTGTTCTTATATTTTGTGGGAATGAAGTCAGTTCATCACTTCTATTTGTAATCTGCCGATTTGCTATTCAAATCCATGATTATTGCTTTCTTGTGATCTGCCTGGTTCCAAATTTGTGAGTTTTATTGATTTAATATGCAGGTCATGAGCCTAACCAATGGATTTTATATTTTCCTCCGTTTATATAGTAAAAATGTTATATCTTGAACTATCTTAACTTGATTTCCTCCTTGTAACTTTGATTTAGCTGATTAATTGAAAAACTTTATTTTATTCTCCTAAATTAATTATTTTTCCCTTGCTGATTCACCGTATTAGCTGATGTAATGTGCATGGTTTTCAAAATAAGTTAATATATTTCTCATATTTTGACTAAATTAGCATTCTGGATGATTCCTTGATTGGCTAAATTATTTCTTTACTTAGTTATTTACTTGTTCAAGATCCTCTTGAATTTAAGCCGTGATTTAGTCTGCCGCAGATTGTGTGTTTGACCTACTCGACATATGGTAAGATTCTGATTTAATGAGCAGAGCTGCGATCCGTAATTTGGCGTGATAATTATTTGTCTTTACAAAATTCTTTGTTTCATATTATTAATCGGTGGATTGCTTTAATTGATTTAGTTTTCCTTAAATATTGGTCTTGAAAGATTCTTACTTGTTTATTTGTGGTAATCTAGTAATAAGTGATTATTTGACTTGGGTGATTATTGCTTTCCTTATGCATGATGGCCGGTTCTTACTGTATTATTGCAACTTTTAATTTTTTTCTTGTCTTATTTTGTTGCTCATATTTGGTAATAATAATAAAATAAAAAAAAATTTAAAAATTAGTAACTCTGATTTTGGCTTTTTTAAATAAGGAAATTTTTAATTGATTCCCTCTAATCTTTTTCCTCATTTGCTCGTCTCTTAGAGACTATAAAAAGGACTCTTCCTCTCATTATTTAGAGATCCTAACATTGGTTTACAGTCGAAAAAAATACTAAAAAAATATACATTTGCTCTCTACTCTGAAAAAGAATTAAGTTCTTTCGGTTTAAAAACTTCAAAGTTCCTCTCTGTTTTGCTGTGTTCGGGACGATTATCGGATCAAGTGTGTGTCTTCATTGCTGATTGTTATTTTAACTGCTTAACCAGTTAGTGTCTTTCACACATGTATTTAATTTTTGCATCATTAGTTACTTACTATTATGCATAAGTCCAAAAAAAATGAAAAAATGGACATTGATAACTAAAAGGAAGCATCCGAGTCAGTTCGATCTCTCCTCCCTTTTCTATGTGTGATTATATATGTGTGATTTGTTGTCCTATCCTGTCTAAGTGTAAACAGTTGCTATTATGTGTTGTATTGCTTGTAGTGTATTGTTCTTTTTAATTAGCAGGGCATTGGAAACCTTGAGTACTAGTTTGAAGAGTCGTCGGGGGATGAATTTCCGGATGGGACTAGTTGCTTTAAGTTTATATTATGTATTCATTGTTCTTTTATTCGGTTTTGTAATAATCTTGTAGTAACTCTTAACTCTCTAGTATATATATATATGAATTAATTTGGGGGATCGTCTAAGGGGAGGGGGAATATGTGCTAATTGTCTATTTTACTACTTGTGATTGTTAAATATAATCTGTCTATATCTACTAACCACATTAAAAATTGGAAATAAGTTATTATCACCTAAAATAATTGGTCAAAATCAAGCATTTGTCTGTCTATAACTTTCATCAGTCGGCATGCATTAAATTAATTCAATCTCTGCTAAATTTTGAACGTGCTTATATGATAATATTTATGCCATTCTATGTAGAGATTCATGTCTATAATCAGTTATATTTTTAGCATGTTTAATTAATCATTTTAAGCAACTTTAAGCATGTTAATCAATTTTAAATTACTTAGATTCTAATAGCTTTTGCATGTTAAAATCAGGTTTTAATAATTCTAGCATGTTAATTAGTCAGATGATGACAATTCCTTGTATGTTAATAATTTTTCAGCATGTCTTATCACTTAGAAATCATGCCTATAGGACTTGACTAATAAAATTGATGTTATTTAATCAGTGCAAATAATCTCAGCAGGTTTTTAATAACATAATCTTGTCAATTAATGAAGTACTAATTTATTTAAGTTAATAAAATTGCAACATGTTAATAGTTGGGTTACTTTTTTTGTCAGCATGTTAATTCGCTTAGAAACCATGCCTATAAGATTAAATAAATAATTTTTCAGCATGTTAAATAATTGAGATAAATCTGTTGCACATTTTCTGCTCACTGTTCCACTAATTCTGTATTTGTAATAATTTGCTGGTCACTTGAGATAAATCAATTAATCTCCAGCATGATAAAAAAACTGAACTACATTTTGTTATGCGTTGTGCCACTATTTTGTGATGCATTAAAGTACTGCCACTTAAAAGATAAAATAAATAAATAAATCAATAATGCTTTTTCTGCATATTAATCTGCTCGACATAATCAATTTTGCATTGTAACTGTTCGTTCTGTCATTTAAAATCAACTGACAATTAATTTCTGCATTTGCTACTTTAAACACATACTGCCCTAATTCAAATCTGCTCTAAATATTAAACTTCTGCATCATAAATCACTGTTATGTCACTCTTTTAAAACCAGTTAATACTTTCCTGCCTTTAATATTTTTATGCCCCTCTGAAATTCAAAAAATAAACTGTTATAATGTATATCTATGTATTTGTATGCCACACACTCAGCATGCGACCTTTTCACCTTACTTGTGTTTGCTAGCATGTTAATAATTTAATCTAGAGTCCAACATGAGATGTGTGTGTTAAATGCTCGTCCTATTTGTTTGACTGGTGGGCCTAATTAGGAGCCTTCATTTTATTTTTAGTCTAAAACCTCCAACAGTAGTCCAATGCATCTTGGACCTTAAGCGGGGACGATAGGCACCTTCTAGGACATTATGCATGTGGAAGGTGGGGAAGGAGTAGTTTAAGCCCTATGGATATGATGACATCGACTCAGGCTCAAAGCGACAAACCTTGGTTTTGTCTGTCCCTACACGGAAGCCTATCAAAAAAAAAGAAAAAAAAAGTCGAGTGCTGATCCGTAAAGTCCTTCAGAGTCTCCCTTTCCTTTTGTCCCTTTATTTGTTTATAATTATAATTGTTTGGGATAGCTTAAATAAAATTAAAAAAATTTGCTTATCTATTTGTGTATTTTCCGTCTCCTCGCTTATTTCTTTATTAATTGTTTAATGTTTATTTGTTACTATGTTATCACTTAGTCTTGCATGTTTAACTAATTAATTAAAATAACTAAAACACTCTTAATTGTTAAATATTATGTTATCACCTAGTTTTGCATATTTATTTAATTAAATGAAGTAATCTTAATTGTTAAATATTATGTTATCACTTAGTAAGCATGTTTAAATTAAATAACCTAAATAAATGACGTGACCATACTTGCTACTTGTAACCCCCCACATAAATTGCATGAGAAACTGTCGGGACCCACATTTGTAAACCTCGAGGGATGCCTAACACCTTCCCCTTGAGGTAATTTGAACCCTTACCCTGATCTCTGGTTCGTTGACCTTAGTTAGATTTAGCTAGGTTAGATAGGTGCCCTAACGCGCCTTAATTCGTTAGGTGGCGACTCTTCAATCCAACCCAAAAGAGTTGTTAGGTCGTGCATCCGAAAAGAAAGTCCGTTTTGCGAAAAAAAGGGAGCGCGACAACCACTATTTTTAGAATAGCGGATAAGTAAAGATGAATGGGGAATAAAATAAACATTATAGTAAAAGAAAGTAGTAAAGAATTCTAAAGCAAATAAATGTCGCATTCGGTAAAAAAATTGAAAGAGAAATTTAATGTGGAAAAAAAGAAAGCAAATAGTTAGTTGTCATGAAAAATTACATTTGATTGATTTAATGTTTTGGAAATTGTTTTCAAATCAACTTATTTTCCTTAAAATTAAGAAAAATAAATTTCCTTCCAAAATTAAGGAAAACATTTTCCAAAACTCCCCTTTAGCTTCAGCCTCAAATTACAATTTTTTTTCTAATTCCACCCCGTACTCCCGACCTTCTCCATTCAAAAAAAAATTAAAATTTTAAAATTACTTTTCTTAAAAAAATCAATTTATTTTGTCCCTCCCCGCCCCCTAACCCCAAACCACCTCCAACAAAAAAAGTTAACAACTTAAAATTTCATTTTCGAAAAATAGTTCAAATTTTAAAATTTTTGATTTTTTCTACTCTACCCAATCCCTGACT
>NW_006239105.1:700624-702668 GCF_000226075.1 Solanum tuberosum
TTTTTTTACCCCCACCCCCCCCCCCCCACACACACACACACATGAAATTTAAATTTTTGTTTTTCTAAAAAATATTTAAATCTCAGTTTGAAATTTAGGTTTCAAATCAGGTGTGGTTGGATCACAATTCGAAAGTTGGGGTCAAAATTTCAATCTAAAAGTCGAATTTTATGTCTCGCATCCATTATTAATTATTGAGATCGAATTCTGATTTGAAAATTGGGTCTTAATTTGAGGTCAAAATCCAAATTAATGGATCGAGTGTCGAAGTCAAAATTCAACAAGCAACACACCAATGTTCACCTATGAGACGAAACACAATGAAAATTTTTGTTATGAATATTAAATAAAGGAGTAAAGTATCAATATTATAAATTTCAAATTAATTGAAAAAATTAAACATACTCATACATCACACCGGCCAATATCGAAATTAGCATTAATGGACCAAAAACAAAATTTACAAAACACACTATTTCTATTAACCGCGTATTATTATACCCCTTTGTTTTTTTTAAAAAGACCTATTTTTATTTTTAGGTTGTTTAAAAAAGAATAATTCCTTCTTTTTTTTTCGCTACACTTTAATTTCAACTTTTCACATGACATGTTTAATACCACAAGATTAACAAGCATTTTGATACATTTAATATAATTTTAATCTAAGACCACAAGATTGAAAAATCTTATTTGTTTTTAAACTTTGTGTTAAGTCAAACTAGATTATTTTTTTATATATGGAGAAGAACTTTACTAGTAAAAAAAACAACTTTATTTTATTTGGACTTTTGATTGAGAGTCCTAATTTGTAACTACAATAACTTCTTCATATTTCCCCAAAGTAGAAAGTGTTTTAATTGGGTAAGAAAAATTGTAAAATTTTTAATTTCCGTAAGTATTTGGATAACCAGCATCCTACAGTACCAATATGGAAGAAATAATAATTCTATACCTGAACAAATTATAATCCTTAAATTAAGAACCCCAATTCTTAAAAATTAAATAACAATTTGAGAAAAAATGACGAAAAGACTATTTTATGTAAAGCCTTTTAAAAGGACAAAAAGTTCAAACGAATCATTTTTAATATAATATAAAAAATTGTTATAAAGATTTTACTTTTTTGTGCTTTTATTTATCCAAAAAGAAAAAAGTATAATAGATGTACACGTGAATGGTGGTGCAAACACTATTTTAAAACCCTAAAATGCCCTTGACCAAGAAGTTCAAGAGTTCAACTCTCTATTGTACTGTATATTTTAGTTAGGGGCCGTTTGGTTACTGGTTAGAGTTATGCAGGTATTAGTTATGTAGGTTTTAGTTATGTAGGTATTAGTTATGCAGAGTTTAATTATGCAGGTATTAGTTATGTAGGATTTAGTTATGCAGGGTTTAATTATGCAAGTATTAGTTATGCATATATTATTTAATTATGTAGAGATCACAATGCATAAATTATTAACTAATAAATATTGAATTTGTTGTAAATTAATATATATTACTTACAAATAAATAAGTAAGCAAATAGTATAAATTCTCCCTCTTTTTGAATAAAAAGTAAAGAAAAAAAATTCTCCCTCTATACATAATTGGGAATGCTATTTTTTCATTTTGTTATTTTTTTATGTTTATAACTTATAAAAATAAAATACGATTAATATATTTCAAGTACATTATAATATCCTATTTTATATAATGTAAATATTCTATCAATATGTTGTATATATTGTTTATACAGTTTTAATATACCAAATAAATGAATTATGTATAAATTCACATCCTAAACAAAATAATAATACATGTTAATTAAAGAAGTGGAATATATTTAATAATATATAACGCTATATACAATTCAATTTGTAATATTAATAAAATATTACATTTGGATTTCAAATGAAAACAGAAAAAAAAAAAAACAGTTGTTCGTGTATTAAAAAAAAGTTAGGAAAATAGCATAGTTGGATAACATTTTCAATGAAAATAATTAAAAATAAATCAATAAGGGTAAATGTGTAATTTACTATTTTAATACATGTATAACTAA
>NW_006239105.1:704077-713998 GCF_000226075.1 Solanum tuberosum
TAAATGTGTAATTTACTATTTTAATACATGTATAACTAAAACCTGCATAACTTATTCCACCTTCTACTCTGCATAACTTATACATAGATTCCCTCATAAGTTATGTTGGTATTAATTATGTAGGACTACAAAAAATACAACCAAACACCGTATAAAATTAACACATAAATAACTTTTATACAATATTTAGAATTCTACCAACCAAACATGGTATAAGTTATGTTGACTTTTCCACCTAAAAAAATAATTCTACCAAACATGATAAAAGTAATGCAACTTTTTATACATGGATAAAATGCAACTTATACCGTAACCAAACAAACCACCGTTAGAGTAATAGATGGAGCATGAAAATATGAAAAAGTCAATTAGGTTTTAGAAGAAGTAATTGTAGGTATTTAAGATTGTTGAGTAGAAAATCATATTCTTATTCATCATAACCATACGAAGAAAATGGTGAGGCAGAGGAGTAATCGGGATAGTGAAAGTGTGGTTCTGGTAGCTAAGAGGTCAAACTATGTGATTTTGGCCTTGTTTGTGGTAGCTGTATATGGGAGTTGGTTTGTGTATGAACAGCAGTACCTCAATCTGCCTAAACCACTCGGAGCTCAACAGGTTGGTAAGAGGGGTTTTTCTGAGCATGAAGCTATTCAACATGTTATAGCCTTGACTCAATTCGGTCCGCATCCTGTTGGTTCACCTGCACTTGATCATGCCTTGCAGTATGTGTTGCAAGCCATAGAAAATATTAAGGAAACAGCTCATTGGGAAGTTGATGTAGAATTAGATCTTTTTCATGCTAAATCTGGTGCTAATCATATGGTTGGTGGACTTTTCAAAGGGAAAACTCTGGTTTATTCTGATCTCAATCATATTGTATTAAGGATTTCGCCAAAATATGCTGCTGAAGCAACGGAAAATGCTATTCTTGTATCTTCCCACATTGATACTGTGTTTTCCGCGTATGTTTCTCAATTTCATACGGTTGTCTTCAAAATATATTTATATTTTTACCTATCTTGTCAGATGGTTGTAATAATTGACACTAGTGTATGCTACAAATGTTGTTCAGAATCCAGAATATTGTTGATGTTAAGTCAATTTTTTCTTAATTTAATCAGCTTAAATGCTAATTCAATAATTGCTTGCTTGCACTTCTCATTCCAAAGCTATGAACACTACCTCATTATGTTTCAAATTATAATCTAGAAAGTTCTCATTATGTTTCAAATTATAATCTAGAAAGAAGTTCTGATTTATTCGTGGCATAATATTCAAGTGTATTGATAGTTACCTTTACCTAAAAAAATAAAATTCAAGTGTATTGATATAAGTTCCTCCGAGAAGTAGATATTCTAACCCAAGTAGATGCTCCAATAAGAATACAAAACACTTTTGGTTTAGCTGCTTTGAGGTTATGGGGGGAAATCTTTAGAGGGTTTGGGATTTTTTTGGGTGATACACATGTATTGTGAAAGAGGTCATGTTCAACTGGTACTGTGGAAGACAGAGAAGATGCAGGACGTGGAAGCTTGTGCCACTAGCATTTATGTGGGTCATTTGGAGAGAGAAATATGAAAGTGTTTGAGGGTGTACAGATGAATTTCGTACAACTGAGGAGTAGCATCTTATCTTTTATTTCCTTTTAGTGCACCCATGAAGTTTCTCTATGTATAAAAGATTGAGTTTCGTTCGTAGAAAACAAATCTCTTGGAGGTTTTCTACTTTTTGGTATATTTCTTGTAAAGGGGTGATCTTTTTTGTCTAAACATCGACAAAATTTTATTACTTTATAAAAACAGGATCAGTTGAGGATCTTTAGACTGTCGAAGATGTACTTAATAGGTACTTTGAAACTTAAAGGAAATCAATCAGTAGGATAAATCACAGGTGTCTAGATTTCTCCTTTTTGGTGTAAGAACTATGATTTAGGATAATGCTGAAAAACTTACATATTTTGAAGCATATGCAGAACTGATAAGGGATGCTACTGTGATTTTGTGAGCATCAATCAGGACAATGTTAACTTTTCAAAAAAAGAGGAGGTAATCCTAGTCGTTCTAAGGGCATTTTACCGGGACAATGAAAAGCATTACATCGGAAAAAGCAAATCAATGAAGTCCTACAATCTCAGTGTAGGTGGACTAATAAGAAGTTAATTTTTATTACAAGTTCTTGAATCAAATCACCCACATTTACAGTGAAATATTACTATCTTATTAGTACAATATGTGTGGGATCTTTCTTAGGTCTCTTTCATGATGAGATCTCCCCTTGACTAGTCTTCAACAAGATTGAGAGCTCAATCTCTCATGGATATAAACTTTGTCTTCAGCTTTTGGAAGTAGCGTGTCCTCTCTTTGTTCTTGGGGGCGATTTATCCTCTTTTCTCTATTCTTCATTCTTCATTTATTCCCTTTCCAATTTGGAAAACTAGTGTGCTTCAAACCTTGCACATGATACCATTCTGAGATTTCTAGAGATATCAGCTTCAACAGGTAGTTCATTGGCCTTCACATGTATTTGTATCACTGCTGTTACTTCTGTCACGAATAAATTCTCTCCAACATGGGCAGTTGATATTTAAGAATGTCCATGTGCCAAAATTATTTGCAAATATCATTTCTATAGAAACTCACCAAATATTCCAAGTGCCAAGTGACTTGCTTCCCTTCATATTGTGTATTTGAGGAACAAAACATGAAGGAGATGATTGGGCATGCTAGTAAGAATGATGGTCTTTATTGTTTAGATTTTCACAATGGTGACAGTACAACTACAAATTTCTTTCTCTAGTTCACTCTGGTCTGAATCTATTATGTCCAATAAAGAGAAAGTTTGGCTCCACCATCGTTCCTTAGGTCATTCATCTTTTTATATAACCAAGATGTTTTGAGTCATCTATATTTTCACTCTGGTGCTAGATGTTTTGAGTCACTCATCGATCGATGATTAAACAAGTGTAATGTGGATCTATTTGTTTAAGCAAAAATCAGATGTCATCTATATTCTTCCTACCTTTTTAAATCTGAACAAAAACCCAATCTGATATGCCCAATAAATGATTCCTTTCTGATAACTCCGGGGACTACTTCAAGCAATACCTCTTTTTTTTCTTCCAAAAAGAGGGGAATTATTCTTGAATCTTCATATGTCAATGCTCCTCAACAAAATTGGATAGCAGCGAGAAGAATGGCCTATTACGTGACATTATTAGATCACTATTGCTTCACAAAAGGGTTGCAAAACAGTATTGGGGGAAGTGTCCTAACACCTGCACATCTTAGTAACAAATACCATCAAGAATTCTTCTGAACTTTAAAAGCTCACTTGATACTCTTAGGAATTTCTTCCCGAATTTTGAATTTTTCGATAAATTGGTTCCTAGAATCTTCGGGAATGTTTCCTATATTCACATTCATCCTCAAAATACAGGCAAGTCAGATCTGCATTCTCTTAGGTGTGTTTTCATAGGATATTTTCCTGCTAAAAAGGCTATAAGTTTTACTAATCGTCGACCAAGAATTTCTTTGTTCCAGCTGATGTTACATATGATGGAAGTGAGTCCTGTCCTAGTCGTTTTTACATTCAAGGGGCGTTCTTACATTCAGGGGGAGTCATTGAATGGAGAGGGAACTTTAGACTTACTGTTCTGTAAGTTCTCTATCCCTTGCCGTGTCGAATCCTTATCCGAGTCCTTGCCCGAATCACCATTTTTAAAGTCACCCGAGTACTTTGTATTGAGTTTCATAATAAAGAAAAGTAGTTTTCTCTCTCCCTCTCAGATCTCTCAAGAGTCCAGAATAATAATCAGCAGAGAGTTGGTCTATGTGCATACCATTTATGTTTGTTTTTTCTTGCTGTTGTATATTATCTTCTTCTAGTATTTTTCAGAGGATAACGTGTGACAGGTTGGTTCAATATCCTTTATCTGCAGCAACTGTATATGCCTTTGCTGTTTGACCTTTTAACTATTTGTTAATTGGTGCAACTTATTGTTTTGCAGGCTTTTTCTTTATTATTTTAAACTGTTATGGACAGTTTAAAACAGCCTTTTGTTTTAATCTTATCTAATGATTCAATTATGTATCTGCTTTCACCTGCATGCAAAGTTAAAGTGGTACTTGCTAATATTGACCTATCATGTTGGTTTATTTTCCTATAGTGAAGGGGCTGGAGATTGCAGTTCATGTGTAGCTGTTATGTTGGAGCTTGCTCGAGGAGTGTCTCAATGGGCTCATGGGTTCAAAAATGCCGTAATTTTTTTGTTTAACACAGGAGAGGAGGAGGGCTTAAATGGTGCTCACAGTTTTATAACTCAGGTTTTTGTCCCGTTTAGACTTATCTCGAGATTTTTGTTCCAGTATCATCTTATTCTTTTAAAAAAGCTTTTGACATATATAGTACCAAATCCTAACTCCTACTAGGAAAGGATGAGGATGATGCCTTGCAACTCAGCTTATTAGACATTAAAGATTAAACTTACTTCTTGTTAGTATTTGAACTCTATAGATGCCTCTTAATCTTTATCATGATGGGAATGACTCAAGTTTATTCTATCTGATGTATATCCTATGAATTGGTGGGATTTGTTTTCATTTTCTTCTGCAAGTTCTTAACTTATTGGTATATAATTGATATATTAACTGTCACATACATAATTATAATGTCATGCTCTATTCTGCTTGTATCCACTTTCTCAAGATTTTTGTCTTCTTGTCTGCACCACTCCATGTTATGTATGACATGACACTAGTGTCCATGTCTATGCTACCTGGGATATATTTACGCATTTTAACTGAATGGCTATTTTCACTTTTCAGCACTCACAAGCGATGTAGTATCAAATAGCAGAAATTAACTGCTAAACCTTAACATTTAAAATCTCATTATGAGTTCTGTTAACTTGCATAGTTATTTCATTGATGCAGCACCCTTGGAGTGATACTGTAACAATGGCTATTGACTTGGAGGCCATGGGTGTTGGAGGGAAGTCGGGAATATTTCAGGTTTGTATCTACTGTTACAGTCCTTTTCTATCTCTACTTTTCGTTTGGTGACTGAACAGGTGGTGTATGGATGTTTATGAGATAAAACAAGCTGCTGCTTTGCTTTGTTTTTTTCTCCAATTTTTTGTGATGAGCTAATTTTGATTAGACTGGCATGCATATGCTTCTCCTTTTTAGATGAGCTTGCCCGGACTTATTTATGATCAAAATGGAGGTCTTTTTGGACGCTTCCTCTTTTCAAAAAAAGTTTTTCCTCAATTAATCGATATATCAAAAGTTCCTTTTCTCTTTATCTTTGATTCTTATTTTTGGCTCACCTATTGTTCTTTAATTACAGGCTGGTCCTCAGCCATGGGCAATTGAAAATTTTGCCTTGGCAGCAAAATATCCATCTGGTCAAATAGTTGCACAGGTCAGTTTGCATTACTCAAAGAGAAATAAATATATTTCCTGAAATCCTTGATGTACCATTTATGTTATTAAACCCTCTGTGGGTTGAGGTTCTGAACTTACATTGTACTGTCTTTAGTGCTGCAGGATTTATTTAAATCCGGGGCAATAAAATCTGCTACTGATTTCCAAGTGTACCAAGAACTTGCTGGCCTTTCTGGTCTGGATTTTGCATATGCTGATAATACTGCTGTATACCACACAAAGGTATTCAATATGCCTCCCAATGAACTATTATACTACCTTTTTGGCAATTTGCTATTTCTACTTACTGCGTACTAAGAAAGGCAATTTTGCAACACTTATAATTCAGATTGCATGCTAATCATCAAAGTTCATAATTTTTGGACAATTTCTTGTTTTGGAATTTTATCATGTTTGAGTAAGGGGGTGTTTGGATTAAGCTTATTTAGGTGTTTTGACTTTTAAGCACTTTTTCAATTTTGGAGGTGTTTGGAAAAGTTGGAAAAAGTGCTTTTAAGCACTCACCTTTAGGCCAAAAAAGTTTTAAAATAAGCCTAAAGCCAAAAGTAGGGCATCCCCTACTTATTACTTTTAACTTTTGACTTATTAGTTACTTTTTATTACCTAATCCAAACGGGCATTAAGGGCTTGTTTGGATGGGCTTATAAAAAGTAACCTATAAGTCAAAAGCTAAAAGTCATAAGTAGATGATACCCTACTTTTGACTTTTTTTTTTTAAAGCCTAAAAGTAAGTGCTTAAAAGCACTTTTTAGCTTTTCCAAACACCTCCAAAACTAAAAAAATTCTTTAAAAGTTAAAACACCTAAAAATAAGCTAAATTCATATGGGCACTAAGTCTGGGACCTTAAAGAGAATCTTCTGTAATTTTGTTGCATAGATAATTGTGCAATTTCTGTTGTAGTTGAGGCCCCATGTTTCATGTGGAAGTTGTGAACTACTTTGCTGATGTGCAAACTGGAAATGGATAATATGGACCTCCTCTTCTATTTACAGTGATAGAAACAGTATCAGGTGACTCCAGTGTTATTTAAAGTGATTGATCTGTCACTTAAAGTGATGAGGTGATGCAAAATGGTGGGTCCTTGCTTTGTATGTGTGAAGCGAAGCAACTTCAACAAAGAATGTACTTCACAGTTCACATTACTAAGTTGCAAAACTATTCGAGCAAGAGGCGGTCCCTTCTTTGAGTTTGATTTATTTGATGGAAAAAGAGAAAGAGGAGGATAGAATAGGGCCTTTTGCTAATTGAGAATCAGATTTCCTCTTTAGATATGCATCAGTTAAAGCTGATTATCAGTGTTGTTACTAAAACAGTTATACATAGAGAAATAGGAGGATAGAATAGGGCCTTTAGCTAAGTGAGTATCAGAATTCCTCTTTAGATATGCGTCAGTTAAAGCTGATTATCAGTGTTGTTACTAAAACAGTTATACATAGAGAAATAGGAGGATAGAATAGGGCCTTTAGCTAAGTGAGTATCAGAATTCCTCTTTAGATATGCGTCAGTTAAAGCTGATTATCAGTGTTGTTACTAAAACAGTTATACATAAATGACTATGACTCATTAATTGAAACTCCAACTTTTATTGAGTATTAGAATTCCTCTCCAGATATCAGACCTTGTTTTGTAAATAGCTATGGAGGTTAAATGATGGGAAATAAGCTCCTTGGGAAGCAGTGGTTGATGTCAAATATAGGAGAGAAGTTTTCTGGGCACCTAAAGTAGTTAAGATTCCATATGGAGTAGCTGGTTGGAGACAGATTTGCTGCCTATTAGAGGAATTCAAAATGTTGGCTTGATGGTGGACGATGGGAAAAAGCTTTGGAAATATAGTTAGGATTGTTCTGGTTTGCTGAAAGATCAATTTCCCACTTATATAGACTGGACAATAATTCTGAAGTCGTTTTAGGAGATATATTCTCTGATGTTGGACTGAACTTTGAATTCAGAAGGAACCTCTTTGGCCGAGAAACACAGGAAGTTGATGTATCGATTCAGCAAATACAATCAGTAAAGTTAATTCCAGAGAAAGAAGATGGTCTATTCTGGAAAGCCAATAGAAAAGTCTTAGAAATTTTGTGGTCTAAAACAAGCCATAGAAATTTTGTGGCCATATATCATCTCATTAAGGGTAAAATAGGAAGTTTAAGTTAATTGTACTTACTAAAGAAAGATGTCCTTTTTTTGGGACCGACTAAAGAGGAAAGAATGCCCACATAAATTGGGACAAAGAGAGAGATAGAGAGAGTAATTAGTTTTGATGTTACAAGCTATATTACCATTGTTAGGTAATCATTGTAAATTGTGTGCTTTAGTTTGAAGGTGTTTCTTCTTGCATAAAGCCCCAATAGACTTGTTGCTTCTTTAGACTTTTTTTGCTTTTAACTGGGAGTCTGTTATTTTCTTTACAAATGTGGTGCCTTTTGCGTGCAGAATGACAAATTAAAGCTTTTGAAGCCTGGTTCTCTTCAACATCTTGGAGAAAATATGCTTGCCTTTCTACTTAAGGCTGGAACTTCTACAAATCTGCCTAAAGGCAAGGGGACAAATTCCAGCGGAAAATCTGGCCAGGATACTGCTATATATTTTGACATTCTGGTATGTTCACGAACTGCAGTTCTTTTGTCGTTGGTTGTTGATATACCTTTTTTACCTTGAAATTGGTGTCTACTGCTGGATGAATTATGTTATTTAGAGAGAAGTATTGAAAACACCACTGTACTTGGCGTAAATTATTAGTTTCATTTCCGAACTATTGCAGCCTTAAACACACCCCTATACTTGACTAACTAAACTTAGATACACCCCCGATCTGCCACCATGATACATCATTAAGGACGGGGAATCTACTGACAAAAGATTCGCTATTTGCTGATGACAGTAATTTTATTATTGTTTGATAAAAGAAAGGAAAGTTATAATCGAGTCTCAGTGCTTTATGATGAATATTGATAATCTCCTATTTAGAGTTTGTTAAAGAATGACAAAAGTCCCATGTTGGCGGTTAATGAGATAGGTGGACTCCTTATAAGGCTTGGGCAATCCTCCTCCCTTTGAGCTAGCTTTTAGGGTGTGAGTTAGGCCTAACACCTAATTTAACAGAGTTTATCCTGCACCCTTTTTGCACAGCAACTTTGTTTCCTAATGCATTTTAACTGGTTTCAGGGAACATACATGGTCGTATTCCGACAGTATTTTGCGAGTTTGCTCTACAATACAGTGATATTGCAGGCACTTTTAATATGGACGACATCAGTAATTATGGGTGGACATTCTGCCATGGTTTCCTTGGCCTTATCATCCTTGAGTCTCGTGCTCATGTGGATGTGCGCTATTGGCTTCTCTGTATTTGTTGCCTTTGTTCTTCCCCTCGTATCATCTTCACCCATTCCCTACATTTCAAGTCCATGGCTAGTGGTTGGTTTGTTCAGTGCACCTGCTGTGCTCGGGGCTTTCACTGGTCAACATGTGGGCTATCTCATTCTGTTGAAGTATCTGACAAAGACATTTTCAGGAAGAAATGCGAACCTGCCTTTGGTTGTCCAAGAAGATCTGGCAAAGTTAGATGCTGAGAGATGGCTCTTTAAAGCTGGTTTATTGCAGTGGCTTATTCTTTTGATTGTGGGAAACTTTTACAAGATAGGATCATCTTATTTGGCTCTTGCTTGGCTAGCCGCTCCTGCATTTGCATGTGAGTCCACATTTATTTCATTCCTTATCTTTGCCGTTTATGATATGGACACGAGAGCCCATAAGTCTCCATGCACCTAATGAAAATCTAGATTTAGTTGACCATATATTTTGGGCAGATTCTTGTAGTGTGGATATGATGTTAATGCATTGTCCTAGTAGAATAACTAGAATTCCTTGTATCAGTAGTTAGCGCTGTTAACTGATCAATGTTCTGAAAATCTAGATGGATTGCTTGAAGCAACTTTGTCACCAGCACGGCTGCCAAAACCACTCAAAACGGTCACCTTGCTGATTGGATCATCTGTGCCTTGCTTGCTTTCTTCTGGCATAATTATTCATTCGGTTTCTACACTAATTGGCAGTGCAGTTCGACTTGAAAGGTAAATCTCCAAGATAGTTTTTACAAAGAAGGCCCTCATTTTATGGTAACAGATTTTCCAGTTCCTTAATATCTATTTACTACCCAAAATGGAGGTCATCACTGGTACTTGACACCCCCTTTCCTTGAGGCGAACCTTTGATCACTAATCTCAATTCTCAATAGCACAATTAACCCAATCATGCAAAACATATAAGCATATTATATGTATATACTCGACAGCTAATAATTATCAACCATCAATAACGTATCAACGACATGGTAAAACTCAAAGTAGAAAGCATAATAATCTGCTAAAATACAAACAATTAATAGAAATTTTTTTCTCCCAGGCACAACTTCCAAGAATGAACTAGAAACACCTTAGCCCCCCCCCCCCCCCCCCCCCTCCCCCCCCTTCCCCT
>NW_006239105.1:714061-729882 GCF_000226075.1 Solanum tuberosum
CGGCCCCCCCCCCCCCTTTTCGGTGGTCCTTCCGATCACCGGAAACTTTTCTCTCACCTACTTTTTTAGTTGAAACCCTTTCTCTGTAATGGAGGATTGTGGACAGAGCTGCCGGCCAGATTCACCATCGGAGAAGAAGGCGAGTCGATCTCTTTTAACCAGCAGTCCTCGCAGATTTATCCAGAGGTTAATAGAGGGGTTGAGGGGGCTGCCAGCTTTTTATCACATGGGGAGACAAGAAAAGACAAGGGGTCAGGGCCCACTTCAAATTCAAATTCGAAGTCAAATACGGGCCAGTTCTTGTTTCTGTCTTCTTCAAACCAAGGCCCAAAACACAATAACCACAAATCCACCCAAGCCCAACGGAGAATTTTAAAAATCCTAAGAGCTCCAAGGCCCGCTCACGTGAGAAGGACGTGGAGGGGGAAAAAGGCCTTAGAGGTCTTAAAGACCTCGATTCTCAATTCCTGCAAGCTGGGAAAAAGAAGCTAAAGAAGAGGTGGAAGATACGATGGGGCAGAAAGAAGGGGAAGAAAGGATTTTCTCCAACACCCAGGAAACGGTTCGCGAAACACAGCCTCATGAGTCTGAACTCCCTAAAAAAGGAAGAGAACCTGTGCAAGTGACAGAACAGGATTTGCAGATTCAACAGATCCATGACGCCGATCCAGTCAATATGCAAATTCCTCTTTCTCAAGAAGTTATCGAGACGGAAGCATCAAATTGGGTTAACTCCCATATCCTAGAGTTGAGCAATACTTATGTGGTAGCTTTCGAAGGTTTTGAAAAAGAAACCATAGTTTGCTAATGAAGATTGATGAGAGAAAAGTTTTGCTAGATAACAAGGGGCCTGGTAAGGTAGTGTCTACTCCAAAGAGCAGGGGAATTGACAAAAATGAATTAAAAAACCTTAAATCCAGTCTTAATGAAGAAGTGGAAGGGAGCAGGAGCAGGGGGAGAAATTTGTGTTTGACTTTTAAATGAAATTAAACCTATTGACATGGAATGTAAGGGGGTTAAATGACCAAACGAAGAGAACAATGGTGAAGAGTCTAATGAAAAAATGGAAGGCAGTGTTTACTGTTTTCAAGAAACAAAGCTCAGCAAGGAGGTTGAAGTAATGGCCAAGCAATTATGGTCATGTCGATGGATGAAGTGTGGTTACCTGGAAGTTGTGGGTACCAGTGGGGGGGTCCTTATGATGTGGGATAGCAATATTCCATCCCTTATGAGTTTGTTTCAACTCATAACCTCTATACCTGGTACCTCACTGGAGTGTATGCTCCTCATACTAGGAATGAGAAGTTAATCTGTTGGGAGGAACTTGCTGCTGTTAGAACCATTTGTGATGGGCCTTGGGTCACATGTGGAGATTTTAACACCAACAGAACTATGGGAGAAAGAAAAGGATGCAACAAAATCTCTTTTGTTATGTCTGACTTCTCAACATGGATACATGAGATGGAACTACATGACCCCCAACTTCATGGTGGAGATTTATGTGGTTCAGAGGCCTCAATCACCCAAGTGCAGCGAGGCTAGACAGATTCCTTTTCTCTATGGAATGGGAAGAAAAATTCAAAAATATCAAGCAAAAGCTACTACCTAGAGTCCTCTCTGATCATTGCCCTGTCCTGTTAGAGTGTAGAAATTGGGAGAAGAGAAGGTCAAACTTCAAATTCGAAAACTGGTGGCTCAAGGTGGAAGGTTTCACTGAACTAATCCAAGTATGGTGGAATGATTTCTTGGTGGAAGGATGTCCAGATTACAGACTCAATGTTAAGCTAAAAATGCTCAAGGAAAAACTCAAAGAATGGAGCAAAGCTAACTTTGGGATGATAGCAAACAAGAAGAACAGGTTGCTGGAAGAACTGGCTGAGATTGATGAGTTATAGGGAACAAGAGATTTGACTGAAGATGAAATGATGATAAGAGCCACCATAGTAGTGGAGTTGGAAGAGCTGGCAAAAAATGAAGAATCAAGGTGGAGACAGCAATCCAGAGGAGTATTTGGCTGAAACAAGGGGACAATAATACAAGGTTCTTCCAAAGAATGGCAACTTCACACAGGAGGAACAACACCATTGACAGGCTAATAGACGAAGGAGAGATTGTAGAAGACCCTATAGAAATCAGAAACACTATGATTGAATTTTATAGGAAACTCTACACTGAATCTGAAAACTGGAGACCTAGATTTGATTTCCTGGATTGTCCAACTATCACTCAGGAGGAACAGACCTGGATGCAAAGACCTTTTACTGAGGAAGAGGTCCTGGGATGCTTAAAAACAGTGTAATGGAGATAAAGCTCAAGGTCCTGATGGCTTCACAATGAGTTTCTTCAAGTCATGTTGGGGAACTTTGAAGGAGGATCTGATGTTGACCATTCACAATTTTCACCAAAAGGAAGTCTTTGAAAAAGCTTTTAATGCCACCTTCATAGCATTGATTCCTAAAAAAGTTGGGGCAGAGGAATTAAAAGATTTCAGACCTATTAGCTTGATAGGGGGAGTATATAAGATTATTTCCAAACTAATCACTGAGAGGTTGAAGACAGTAATGGGGAGATTGGTTGATGTACACCAAATGGCTTTCTTAAAAGGAAGGCAAATTATGGATGCCTCACTTATTGCTAATGAATTGGACTCTAGAGTCAAACAAAAAAGGCTGGTATCTTGTGTAAACTGGATATAGAAAAGGCTTATGATCATGTTAATTGGTCTTTTCTGTTAAAAATCTTGAAGGACATGGGTTTTGGGAGGAAGTGGCTGAACTGGATAAGCTTCTGCATATCCACCGTTAAATTCTCACTAATTATAAATGGCAACTCTGAAGGTTTCTTCCAATCTCAAAGAGGGTTAAGGCAGGGGGATCCTCTCTCACCCTTCCTATTCATTCTAGCCATGGAAGGCCTCAACCACATGATTAGGAGAGCAAATGTCAATGGATGGTTAATAGGTTTTAAAGCTAAATTGCAGGGGAGAATGGAAAATGAGGTGGGAATTACTCATTTACTTTATGCAGATGATTCTCTGATTTTCTGTGAGCCTGAGGTGACACAAATCAGACACATCAGAGCTATTCTCACTATTTTTGAAGGTGTTTCTGGGCTCCATGTAAATTGGCAAAAGAGTTGTCTCTATCCAGTAAATCATGTAAGCAACATGGAACAACTAGCTAGCAATCTTGGCTGCCAGATAGCTACTCTACCAACAAAGTATTTGGGCATTCCTTTGGGTGCACAAAACAAGGACATAGGAGTGTGGAATGATGTTTTGGAGAGATGTGACAGGAAACTTGCAAGGTGGAAGAGTCATTACCTCTCTTTGGGAGGGAGATTGACCCTGGTCAAGTCAGTCCTAGATGCTCTTCCCTCCTACATGATGAGTCTTTTCCCTATTCCAAAACGCATTGAGAAAAAGATCAACAAACTTAGAAGATCTTTTCTTTGGAATGGAAACAGAGAAAATAAAGGTTACAAGCTAGTCAAGTGGGACATTGTAACTCTTAGTAGGAAGCATGGGGGACTGGATATAAAAAAGCTAAGCCTCCAGAACTCATGCCTTCTACAAAAATGGTTATGGAGATTCTGCATTGAAGAGATAGCACTATGGAAGAGAGTCATCATTGCCAAATATGGACTACAAAGTCATTGGTCTACTGAGGTTCTGGGAACTTTTGGGTGTAGTGTTTGGAAGACCATTAGAAGACTATGGCCACAGTTCAAGGATAGCATCTCACTTACAGTGGGAAATGGCAGGAAAATTGACTTTTGGAATGATTTATGGATTGAAGAAGAGTGCCTTGCAACTCTATTCCCAGATTTGGTTATACTCAGCCAGTAGAACAAGGACACAATTTCTCAGATGTGGAGCCCTCAGGGATGGAATTTCTTGTTTAGAAGAGCCCTCAATGATTGGGAGATAGAGAGAATCACTGCTCTACTTCAGATCCTAAATACCTTCCCAGGCACCTCCAATGAGCCTGACAAGCCTATATGGAAATTACAGAAGAAAGGAGTGTTCACAGTGAAGTTCTGCTACTGGAGTAGCAATGCTGGTCAAAGAAGAAACAAAATCTGGCCTTGGAAATTAATTTGGAAGATAAAAATACCTCTAAAGGTATCATGTTTTGCCTGGTTGGTGTGTAGAAGGGCATGCCTAACACATGAAGTGCTTCAGAAAAAAAGGAAGACAAATTTGTTCAAGATGTTTTATGTGTGATCAAGATGCTGAAGTCAATGGACATCTGTTCCTCCACTGTAAGGTAGCTACCAATCTATGGAACATGTTTTTTTGCAACCTTGGTGTTTGCTGGGCAATTCCACAGACCACCAAGGGTATGCTAGACGTCTGGAAGGAGATAGGAAGAAGACACTCTACTGAAGACTGGTGGGAGTTAATACCAGCTTGCATTTGGTGGACTCTAATGGAAAGAAAGGAATGCTAGATGTTTTGAGGACAAGACTAACAACATTGAGAAGATAAGGATGAATAGCCTTAGTCTTTTATACTTTTGGTGTAAACAGGATATGAGGGGGGATATAGAACTTTTTATAGATTTCATAGGCAATTTGTAATCTCCCTAGGGGTAGGTTTTGTTTATGCTCTGATCAGATTGTAAGTGACTATGATCATCATCATTTGATGATGAGTCTTTTGTGAATACACAGTTACCCTTATTTCAAAAAAAAAAACTCAAAGTAGACATACCATAGCACCTCCTAAGATCATACAGTAACATGGAGCATATACTCTAGAGTAATAGTATTAACAACACAAATTTCACCTACAAGCAGCTGTGGGTCTCACTAGAGCACTTTCTCAATCCCAATCGACTGAACTCTTGGCTTGGATTTTTGAGCCCACGTCAGGAAACGTAGTAAATGAGGAGTGAATAAACTGATTTAGTAAGTTACTCAATCCGAGTCCGAATTGAGACATTCAAACTTTAGAAAAACATGTTCAATGAAATGTGTATGTGTGTATATATCAAAGAAAAGTTCTTAACTGTACTCTTTTTTGAAATCAGTAACTTTGTATCATATCAGGGATCAAAACAGTACTTGGGTAGTAGTAGTACTGAAACCATATTTTACAAGGGAGCTGCTCTAGGATCTACTATCTCTATCTATAACGAATCTAAAACATCAATGGTAGACACAGACACACAGTATCATTAGAGTAAACACCAAAAACATATCAGTATGTGATGTGATTCTAGGAATCTAGATGCAAGCAGTGTTATCAAAGGCGAAAAGTGCAAAAAAGCTCTAAGGTCGGTGGGGGCTTTAAAGCGCAAATAAAGCGTGGGCTTTAATGAAAAAAGGCGACAAAAGGAGAAAAAAATACAAATATATATGTTTAGTCCAAGACTAATAATTATAAACATGAATGACACATTTATGACCAAAGAAATTGATTTTTTTTATGATAAAGTGAAATATCAATTGTTTAGTGTCACTTCTTCATAAGAGGCTCATTGGCAAAGAAAAGTTTGCCTTAGAACCTTGATGACAACACTGAAGCGCACATAAAGCGAGGCGAAGCGCTCAACATGTTTTGAGCCTCGCGAGAGGGATTAAGCGCGCCTTTGATAACATTGGATGCAAGAACAATAAATTGAATCACAATTAAACATACAAGACAAGATACAAAGATATGATTAAGAAATTGAAATGAGAGGGCATAAACTTTAGAATAAAAGAAGGGAATTATCTAACAATTAAAATAAATTAACCATTAGATGTAATCCAAGGGAGAAAAGAAATGGGTTTTGGTAGTAGGTGGATTAAATGGATCAGTTTCTGTATTTCCAGTGTGAAGTTCTCCCTCATGATAAATGGCAACACAGAAGGCTTCTTTCAATCCCACAGGGGTCTTAGGCAAGGGGATCCCATGTCACCTTTTTTGTTCGTATTAGCTATGGAAGGGTTAAATCATATGCTCAGAACAGCAAATGCTAATAGATGGGTGAAAGGTTTCAGTGCTCAGACAGGTAGAGGTGAAGATGTTGAAGTGTCTCATTTGTTTTATGCAGATGATGCCTTAATCTTTTGTGAAGCAGAGACAAGTCAGATCATGCATTTGAGAGCCATCCTAACAATTTTTGAAGGTATCTCAGGTCTCCATGTAAATTGGCTGAAAAGTCACATTTCTCCTATCAACCAGGTTTGGAATTTGCAAGATCTGGCTGTTATTCTGGGCTGCCAAGTGGAATCTTTACCAACTAAATATTTGGGACTGCCACTAGGTGCTAAAAACAAAGAATTAGAGGTGTGGAGTGGGGTGTTGGAAAGGTGCGAGAATAAACTATCTAGGTGGAAAAGTCAATATCTCTCTTTAGGGGGCAGATTGACTCTCACCAAGTCAGTTCTTGATGGCATGCCTACATACATGATGAGCCTTTTTCCCATACCAAAGAGCATTGAAAAAAAACTCAATAGAGTTAGGAGAGCCTTTCTATGGCAAGGAAACAAGGAGAAGAGAGGTTATAACCTTGTGAAATGGGATGAACTGACTCTCAACACTCAACAAGGGGGGCTCAACCTGAAGAACCTCAGCAAACAAAACACCTCTCTCTTGCAGAAATGGCTTTGGAGGTTCTCCTCAGAAGAGAGGGCCATTTGGAGAAGATTCATAGCCGGAAAGTATGGTTTACTCAATCACTGGACAACTGAGGAGGTTGCGGGAACCTTTGGATGTAGTGTCTGGAAAACCATAAGAAGATTATGGCCTCATTTCAACAACAACATGTCAATCACTGTTGGAAATGGTTTGAAAACTGATTTCTGGAATGAGGTGTGGATTGGAGAAGACAGTCTTAGAAACTCCTTTTCACATCTTTACACTTTGAGTACGCAAAGGAATGTCTCTGTATCCCAAGCTTGGAGTCAGCAGGGATGGGACCTTGTTTTTAGAAGAGCACTAAATGACTGGGAAATTGGGGAAGTTGCTAACCTATTGGGAGTACTAAACTCACACCCTGCTTTATCTCTGAGGCCTGACAAACCTAGATGGAAATTACATAACAAGGGTGTGTTCACAGTGAAATCATGTTACTGGAATCTTAACACAAGGCAGTCAATGGTAGACATTTGGCCTTGGAAGTTAATCTGGAAGACCAAATGCCCCCCAAAGGTAGCTTGTTTTTGTTGGTTGGTTTGTAGAAAGGCTTGTCTAACACATGAAGCTTTACAGAAAAGGGGATGGCAATTTTGTTCATGATGTGTCATGTGTGAACAGGAAACAAAAGTCAATGACCATTTGTTCCTTCATTGTAAGGCAGCGCTGAGCCTATGGAACATGTTTTTGGATCTGTTGGGAGTTAAATGGGTGATGCCTAGCACAACAAAGGAACTACTAAATAGCTGGAAAGGTATTGGGAACAGAGGAAGAAATGAACATTGGTGGAGAACTATCCCTGCTTGCATATGGTGGACCCTCTGGAAAGAAAGAAATTTAAGAAGCTTTGAGGGACAAAAGTCTAACTTACAGAAGATTAGAATGAATTGTATAAGCCTTTTGTTTTTTTGGTGTAAACAGAATCTTGTAGGGGATATAGTAGATTTAGTTGATTTTAAAGGAAACTTGTAAAGTATACCCATGGGTGGGATGTAAGTTTCCTATTCATCATTTTTTGGGATGATGAATTTTTTGGTGTGAATACAAAGTTACCCTTGTCTCAAAAAAAAGGCTATGAATGTTGCATTAAAACTTCTTTCAAATACTTCTTTCTCATAGAAGTTTTGAAAAACATTCATGATTTCCTGATTCACAATCTCCCAGCACTTGCTCTGGACCAGGGGCTTTATTTGCTGTACACCTTCAAACACCTTAAAACTTCAACCTCATCAAAGTTCCAATCTCTCATTGTCCCCCACTGAGGGAGTTGGACAATTAGTGAACAAGATAATAGGCCTCCAATGAATGGTTTAAGTATACAATTTCTGGTAGAATTCAATAATGGCACCCTCAATTCTAGCTGGCTCCTCTATTATTTCACTCTGTACCATTAATTGATCAATGTGGTAGAACTTGGTGTTCCTATGAGCCTCTTTCACCATAAAGCCCTTGACTTTTGTCTCCAATAGACTTTTTCATTCCTGGTCAGTCCCTCGAAGTCTAAGGTTAAAGCTGCTTTCTTGGTTGATTCTTCCTCTATTGTTTTTGATGACTGTGGCACCTCGACTAAGTCCATGGGATACCTGCCACCTTCCACCACTGACAGGTACCAGGTTACTCTGTCCACCAAGGCTAGGACAGATATGGGACACTTGGTGTTTTTGTATTCTTCCTCTATAAATGGTCTGCTCCCAGTATCACAGCCATATCTGCCGCAGTTGTTTTAAAAGTTGTTTCCTTTGGATCACTAGGTTGCCAACCTTACTTCTGCTCTACTCCTTTAGCTTGGATGTAGTGCTTTTTATTTACATGTTAGCACATAGTCAGGCCGTCCTGTAAAATTGAAAGCACTCCACCAATCTTCTATCCTATCACTGAAGCCTGTTGTTCCAAGCCACCAATTTTCGAATTCAAAGTAGTTCTTTCTTTTTGATCCAAGAGCCCCCCGTCCCCCCCGTAAGGCTTAGGGATGTGATCAGAGGCCAACCTTTGCTATGGAAACTGTTTTATATTGCTAAAACTGCCATCCATTCCTCTGAAATTAGGAAGCTGTTAATCCTGGAAGCTGTCTTGATTATCCCTCTTGAACCAAGTATAGCTGACATCTTGTAGCTGGAAAGTGTTCTAAGTCACTTCTGACTGTTCTTACTCAGGTCTTGGCTCCATCGTACATGTCCTTAATTGCCCTAGTGTAAGCCACTGGTACACCTCTTGACTCCAAACATCTCCATAGATCATTTTTAGGAACTTAATCATACACCTTTTCTAAGTCAATGAACACCATGTGTTAGTTTATCTTCCTATCCCTATACTACTCCAACAATCTCCTTACAAGGTGAATGAATTCTATAGTTGATCGACCTGACATGAATCCAAATTGTTCTCGGAGATGGCATACCCCTCCACGTCCTCACCTCGACTACCCTCTCACAAATTTTCATAGTGTTGCTTGGTAAAATATCTTAATAAAAAAAGTAGAAGTAGAGATTCCCCCCTTCTTATTAAGAGAAGTTTCATTGTAAAAGTTGAAAAATCTCTTGATAATATATATGACTAATACTACTTTCTTAGTTCTATTATTCTCTTTACAACTTTTCCGCACACTCAAATTCATATCATACAAAATCAGCAATTTTACTCATTGAAGGTCTTATGTCTCAGATATAGAACACTGGTATCTGCACAAATAGTAGGCATAGGAGAGGCCCCTTTATTGCTTTTAGATTTCGTGAAAATTATGGGGATTATTGTCCAATTTATTCTAAAAGATACACATTGGTATCGTTGTTAACAATTTGTTGTGTTTGTTGTTGGATTTGTGATCTTTATATATCTGGAGAATAATCAGTGTGTTGCATTCTTAATGTTTCACATTTTGTAGGAGTCCTGGCAGCAACCCTGAGTGGCTGGGCAATGTAATAGTTGCAATATTTATTGCTGCCATAGCATGTTTGACGCTGGTGTATCTTTTGTCATATATTCATATTTCAGGTATGTTTGCAAAGTTGCTTTTCTATATTGTTTGTATGTTAAGGTTTCTGAATTTCCCTTAGTATAACTTAGCTGCCCCTGCTTTATTTTCTTCATCTTCACCCACACCCAACAATACACACCATTATAGCAACATCTTCTCCCCCCTGTCAACTCACAAATCACCATATTCTCATCTTTTGTTTCCTCACACTTGAAAAGAAATAGGAGAAATTCAAGAAAGAGCTCCTCATATCCTGATCTTTTACATACTTGAGGTTATTGGTATAAATGAAAATATTCTCCAGAACTCTTTTTGTGGAACTTAAGTCCTTTTCTGATGTTTGGTTGCGGGAACATATTTTCCACGAAAAACATTTTCCAGTAGAAGGGGGAAAAGTGATTTGTCTTATTAATAGGCCGTAGTCATTTTCCTTCACTACTATCTCAACTCTTAATTTCATATTACTGCCCCAACCAACACTTATTATTATCAATTTGATACTCAAAATTTTCATCAGAACATTACCCAAAGTTGCGAATATTACTATCAATCTGTAATAAGTACTTCTCAAAGATATTTCCGCACCAACCCGGGAGGGGTGGGGGTGCGGGACACTTTCTGAAACATGACTTCAGTCATACAGAGCTTCCCAAACTCCTTACCTTACTACTACATAATTTAGGGTTTTTCTTGGTGTAGTTTTCTGCATGTTTCCTTGAGATGAATAATTAATAAAAGAGGCCCTAGTTTTCATCCACAATATTTTGAAGTTGCTGGGATATTATGACCTTCTATGTTCTCTCAAAGCTTTTGAATAGGATCTGGAATGAAGGATAAGGCCTTAACCGTCTGGGTTTCTAGAATCTAGACAACAAACAAAGTTAGCTCTCTATTCTAACAGTGGTTACATTGTGTGCAGTAACAAATGGATAATCTTAACTAATAACCTTATATACATGACCGCAAACAGGGAAAGGAAAGACAAGTGACTAAGACCTTATTTTTTTTTATTAAGATTAATACGTTTAAATCTGAATTCATATTTGAATATTAAGATGTGCATTAAGTTTAGATGTTTGAATCGTAATACACATAACTATTTACGACATTGTATTAAGATCTGATTACTAAATAATTAAGATGGTTTGTTTTCAACATCTAAATGTATAATTCTTGTATTTGTTTAGAAGTAGTAAATATAGAATTCAAAAAAACTACTAAATTAATATAATACTACATCAGTAAAGCATCCCTTAAATATTATGAGGTGGTTAGTGGTGGTGATGGCTAGCGATAGTGGTTGTTGGTGCCGATTGAGGATGATGTTGGTTAATGACTGTTGTTGTGGATGGTAGCTAATGGCGATGGTGGCATCTGATAGTTGTGGTGGATGATAATGATAGTTAATGATGGTGGTGAATAATGATAGTGGTTGACGATATATAGTGGTCATTGTTGGATTGGTGGTAATGGTGATTAAACAGTGGCTAGTGGTGGTGATAGCTGATTGTAGTGATTGCCACCGGTGGTGGTTTTGATTGAGGATGGTGGTTGCTGATAGTTGATAATGATGGTTGTGGGTGGTGGTTGCTGGTAGTTAATAATGGTGGTGGCGGCGACAATGATGAATGGATGGAGTATTGATAAATTGTTATTTTAATTTCTCAGATCTATTCAGACCCATGAGATGATTGTAAAATAAAAAATACAAACTCACTTGATGATTAAAATTTGTAATTCAATGGTGGAAGTGGATACACTTTATTCATGAATATGTAATGAGTTTATACTTACACAATGATTCTATCCAAGGAAAGAAATCAAAACCAATAAATAATAATATTATAGTATCTTCTATATATGCCTATATATATACAACTCATATTCTTTAACATGAATTATTACGATTCGGACGTAAAAAGAAGAGACTTAGGGTGTGTTTGGAAGAAATTAAAAAGTAACCTTGTAACTACACCGTGTAATTACCAAGAATTCTCATCTCCCATTAGAATTGGAGAGTGTAATTATTCCCTCCCAATTACACTCAATTCCCTGCTAAACCAAGTAATTATTTGGCCAAACATTCATGCCAAACTGTGTAATTACACCCAATTACTCTCAATTCCAATTACAGGTGACTTTCCAAATAGGCCCTTGTATGATTAAGATTAAGACCTTCTTCTAGTGCAAACAAATAAGACCTAAATAACTAAACACTGCATGGTTGTGGTATTTTTTGTGAGGCACTCTGTTAATAATATTCCTTGAATGTCTTTATCAAAAAAAAAAATATTCCTTGAATGTTGGTTCAAGTAAAAAGCTGAATGGATAATCATGTTTCTAAGTTTAAAATAATCTCAAAGAAGATCTCTTTTGGTTCTGTGGGTGATTTAATTGTATTGAAGTGATACACAGGACTTGAAATGTTTTAGAATAGTTCAGTGTGCAGCACATCTTGCATAAAGTTTGGTTCCAAACTATAACTCAGTCTGGTGTAAAACTAGTTGCTTTTTTCGTATATTTGACAGCTTCTGTTTATTGAAATTCTTATCAGAGATATCCCAGTCTATATTTAAAATGCACTTTATTTTCTCTACCAAGATTTAGCATATTGTTTTGCTTCTATTGGAATCAGTACTTCATTAGGATCTTGACTGCTGTCTATGTTTCATTTCACTCTTGATCCTCATACTCTTATAGATCTTGCCCGTATTGATGTTTCATCAAGCAAGGGTTCGGTACCTACTGCCCAACGTGTACATGTTTCTTTGATTCAATACTAAGAAAAAACTTAACCACATATTTAAAATTGAACAGTGGCATGTTATAGCCTTTAAATTAGCAGTATCCAAAAATAAATTACTTTCACAATCCAACAAATAATCACCAGGATTCTGTTACAAGATCCAGCTACTTATCCCCCCTCCCCCATTGAAACAGTTACAAGAAGACTACATTACTGATAAGAATCTCATCTAAAGTTAATTATTTAATTTACAGCGAGTGCAATTAAAATCACATAGAAATACCTAGGTGTGGCTATTATTTGGTATGTGATGCATAACTTTAAATCAAAATCTCATTTTGAGTTTCAGGTGCAAAGGTGCCACTTATTATAACGACCTGTCTTCTGTTTGGCATCTCGCTCGCCGTGATTCAACTAGGTGTTGTTCCACCATTTACTGAAGATACTGCCAGAGCTGTAAATGTAAGTTGATGAATTATCAATCTTCCATGCAAAATGCAACATAACAAATCTTGATTTTGAATGACAACTCAGCTTAGCCTTATCCATCAGTTTTAATTGAATGGGTAGGAGTAATATATTGAACACATTTAAGGTGTCAATTTTTACCTTGCTTTATCCATAAGTTGGAAGAACCATGATATCCAGTTAGCGCTGATGATTGGAAGCACCGTGTATAGAGAGTCACAACTTTATGTAGGATTCTCTACTTCTTGTATACACTATGGATGTAGGGGTTGTTCCCGTCATATCAAAAAAATAATTATCCTCATCAAGAAGAAGTTGGAAGAACAGTGAGATGCTCCAGTTTGTTTTTTGTGCTTCATTAATGAAATAATCAATGTCCGCTGATTATTAATTAAATTGTTTGATTGTGTCATATCTTCCTTATCACACTAACTTCCCTATTGTTTTAATATTCTAAGCTGAGATACAAGAAAAACACCCGCTGCTACCATTTTAGCACCATGTATAAGAGCTAAAATAGGACTAGGCCCCTCCACAGCATCAGGTTATCATAAATGAAGGGGAATTAGATAGATTTAGTCTATATTTTTCATTTTTAATTTTACCTCATCAAAAAAGAATTAGAGAGATTTGGCAACTGTACTGGCAAAGAAGAGAACAACATGACCTTACGTTTACTGGACTCCCTAGACTTCACTCTTTCAGCACTTGAATACTTCCAAAAGGGTCAGGCGTGCCCCTGTCCCTGTCTCTCAAGTGTATGATCCACCTATTCACTGAGTGACTTTTTCTACCGCTGTGCCTGGAGTCCCTATCTCCTTACACTTACGATATAATACACAAAATCATTTTAAATTGGATAAACTCTTTGTGCAGTCATACTCCACCATGTGACTATGTGAGGAGTATATTACTTCAAAAGTTCTGCACAGGACAATACTTATAACCTAGCAAAAGTAGCTTGCAGAAAATTTAATATTTTCTCTAGTTTGTTGTCCAACTCTCCTTAAAATAAAAATGATGTTGAATTTTGGATAGATACCACGTGAAAACCTGATGACTATTTGAACTATTGTTTTCAGGTTGTGCATGTTGTAGATATGACAGGAGCCAATGGCAAAAAGCAAGAGCCAGCCTCTTACATTTCTTTATTTTCAACTACTCCAGGAAATCTAGTTAAGGAAGTTGAACAGATTGGAGAAGAATTTACTTGCGGCACTGATAAGCCTCTTGATTTTGTAACGTTTTCGGTCAAGTATGGTTGTTGGAGTGACAAAAATGCTAATATTGGCTGGCATGAGACAGATATTCCTCTGATTCGTGTTGAGAATGATATCAAGGGTGACAATAGAGTAACTCATGTATCCATTGACACTAAACTTTCCACACGCTGGACTCTGGGTATCAACACTGATGAAGTCGAGGATTTCCAGTTGAAAGGTACTTACAAATACTCGTGAAGGTTGTCATTACATTTTCTTATCTACTTGCTCAGATACATTATTTCAGTTCACTAGCTGTCAAATTTTGGGAGTTTCAGAGGGTTACATTTCTCTCTCCATGTGAATTGTCTTGAATAGTTCTCCAAAGAACTTGAATCGCAAAAAAAGATTCAGTTAGATGGTGAAAAATACTTTTCCATAGAGCTACCTTCCTATCAGTGCTATCAAAAGCGAAAAGTGCAACAAGGCTCTAAGGTCCGTTGGGTGTTAAGCACAAAAAAAGCATGGGCTTTAATGAAAAGGCACAAATGGAGAAAAAATACAAATATATATGTTTAGTCCAAGACTAATAATAATATGCATGAATAACAAATAAATGAACAAAGAAATTGATTTTTTTTTACGATAGCGTGAAATATTAATTGTTTAGTGTCTCCTCCTAGGAGATGCTTATTGGCACGGAAAAGTATGACTTTTAGCCTTGATGATGACTATGAGCACACATTAAGCGAGGCGAAGCACTCAACATGTTTTGTGCTTCGCTTCAAGGCTTAAGCGCGTCTTTGACAACACTGATTCCTATTCAACAAGGCTACTACACTAGAAACTTCTTTCCTTGACTTCTTTTCTGATCATGCTTTTCCCATGTTGTTCCACAGTTCATTGTTTAACACAGTTTTTATAGGTTAGTCTATTTGGAGAGATGATGCACCTCTGACCCGCTCTTTTTTTAAAAAGAAATCTTTTTATCTGGACTAAGTGAGTTCTTCATATGCCATATCATGGACCTTCATCAGGCTTTTGCCCCACAAAGATTTTTATCATTGTTCTTCTTTATACTCTTGTAGATAGATGACTAGGTTCTTACAGAGGTTGCATGAAATTAACAAGTTGGTCCGTCTTATTTTCATTTTCCATCTTAACAAGATTAAGATTCTAGTTGAGGCCTGGCCAGTATCATATCATGCTAATCAAAAGTTTTTAGGGATTTGCTTTTGTTAATTCTATAATTCTAGCCTGGTCTGACTTTGTGCTCTTATCAAACTATTTCCACTTTTCGATATCTCCAGTCAGAATTTAAAGGTAGATATTTTACGTATTCTTGACTTATTAGAAACAATTTACAGAATTTTGTTGTGCTCAAGTTGTGCATTGTGCCAAGGAAGATTCCATTACTAGTTCTTAGTTTCTGTTGGAGTTAAAATTGCTCCTCATGCTAACTTAAATGTATGGCAGAACAGAACAGGTATTAGATTTGGTCCATGTAGCCTGGTTGCTTCGATTCCTAGGTCCTTGCCTATCAGATACGCAAAAGCTTTACACACTTGAAACAATGCCCACTAGAAATGGTTTAGTATGAGTTGAATAATAAATTTATTAATAGTTCTTGGAAGAGGGTGTTGTATTGGGTGGACTGAGGTGCTTAATGCCTCTCATGCTCTCTAGACTGCATTGTTTCGCAGGACTAGATGAGGCAACAAGTTTGCAAAATAAGTTGCGAGAAAATTACCGTAAAATGTGGTTCTTATGATTTAGAGGTATACATAGACGGGGGGGGGGGGGGGC
>NW_006239105.1:730324-731431 GCF_000226075.1 Solanum tuberosum
GGGGTCTAGATAGAGTGGGGTTGTGACCTTGGTTTGAATCATGCACATAATTGTTGAGAGAGACAACTACTTTATTGACTTGTATAGATCTAGAAGGGAGGGAAAAAGATATGAGCTAGGACAATTGGTGGAATTTTTGTTTGTCTATAAAGCTTCTGAGTACTGACTCAGTCGTGAATAATGGATATGCTCTTTCTGTAGTGGAGATAGTCGTGCCTAATGATAAATTACTGATATATTATTAAAAGCTTGTGTAAGAATGGATTTCTTTCCACTGTTCTTCTGATCTTTTGTTTCCCCTATTTTGTGGGATTGATGTTGGTGCAGACGGTCCTGAGGAGTTGGTTCCAATCGGTGACAAGAGCAATGCAGACTCATGGCACATAATTCAATTTTCAGGAGGGAAGAAGGCACCAAGGAAATTCAGTCTGACTCTTTTCTGGGCCAACAATCAAACTCACAAGTCCTACAAGAAGGATAGCAACACAGAGCAACCGTTGCTAAAACTGCGGACAGATGTTGATAGAATAACTTCCCCAACTGAAACAGTACTTGGGAAGCTTCCTCAGTGGTGTTCTTTGTTTGGGAAGTCCACATCTCCTCTTACCTTAGCTTTCTTGACTAGTTTACCTGTTGATTTTTAGGGTTGCTGCAACTTTTACAGGACATAAAGCAGAGTAGCTACAAGACTTCGATAGGGGTGGCCATAGCGCTTCACTGGTAACAAATTACAACAGGTGCTCATGGTTATTTTTGTATGCCAGAGTAAATGTTTGAACATATAACAGCCTAGATATTGCATTCAAAACTTCAATCTATATCAAATCACCTTCTGAATTCAATTTTCTGCTTGCTGCTGACACTTCCATCTCACCAATTGTCTCGATTACCTATCAATCAGCTAACCAAATTATATTTATGTGACACTTACGGTGTGTTTTGTATGGTTGGGAATATTTTCAATTTTTCTTGGTCAAAATGTTTGGAAAATATTCCTCGGAAGACAAGTTCCTTAAAAATGGGAAATATGACTTCCCTCATGGAAGTACGGAAAACAAGTTGCACAAGTGACATTCCAGATTTATTGTCTCTTCCCCACCCATCCAC
>NW_006239105.1:732571-734481 GCF_000226075.1 Solanum tuberosum
TTGTCTCGTCCCCCCCCACCCACCCAATTCTCCCAACCCTCACCCCTTGACCATCACCCACCCCCACCTCCTCGCCCCTATTCCCCGTTCCATCCCACCTCAATTGTGTTTTGCTAGATAATATATATAAGTGTTTTTGAGATAATATTTTCTTGCTTACTTGCCACACTAGAAATTAAGAAACTCACATGTTTTTCAAAAAACATTTTCTAGGGACTCGTTTTTTCATGGAAAACATTTTCCTTCCTAACAAAAGTATTCATGCTTTTTATAGCTCGCAATAATTTTATCTTAACTTCCTGCAAAGGTTAAATTTGAGCTTAATCATATGTAGATACAATATCTATAAATAATTATCTCTTGCTGTTTCTTGCATTTTGTTTTTATCATTTGAGTCTTTTCCTTCTCTGGAAGAACTATTCTGCTATATGAACATTCATTTTGCGTTCAAATTTTCTTTTTTAATTTGATCAAACTATCGTGAATTAACGTCTCCATCTGGTAGGCAAACTATCAACAACCGATAAAGTCAATTCATCAATTCATTAAGTTCATTAAGCAGAAAGTAAAGTAATAACACGATATAAATAGAAAGCCACATCTTTACTCATGAAACAATGCGAAAAAAATCACTCAAAACTTGGTGTCATGTGTACATGAGCTACTAAAGTTCCGAATACAAGTATGAAATATATATCAAATATAGTTATAAAGAGAGGAATAAGTAAGGGTATAGAAGACGGGTTGTGGATTAGTCGAGCACCTCACCCTGATGACTCCAAACAAGTCCTCAACGATCAGCCACACCTTACCTACCACTCGTAGAACCTACTAACAGAAAACTGCATGAAGTGTGGAGTGAGTACAAAAAATATGTGTACTTAACAGTATCGTCGATCAACCCTAAACTAAAGTATGGATAAAAGTTGGTTATCCCAAGGTTACCTCACCAGTGATTAGCTCAATTCACTTATACATCAATAAACCCGAGCTATAAATGGCAAAGAATAAATGAATTATTCAACAGTTTATCAAGAATCAGTTACTTAGACAAAAATCTCATAGGTTCGACCAAATAAGCAGACAAAAATCCTGATATAAATCATGGCTTATGAATGTAAATGATATGCAATGGCCAAATGCACTAGTATATACACGCTTTTACGTGAGATGTCACCTGATTCGTAACATCAAAAACAACACTCCGATTAAGGAGGTGCTTATGGTCGTTTGCAAAATAATTATCCAACTTGAAGTCGAGGTCGAATTCCTCGTGGATTAGAGGTAGGATTTATCAAAATTCGTGACTCAACACACTGAAACATGTATATTGTACCAACAATGAATGTAAATGGGGGTGGGGTGGGGTTGTTTATCACAAGTAATCAAGTTTAAAATTAAATTGCAAAACCTAACACAAATATTGATTTAACAAGGTTGGATAAATTAGGGGTGCGCATTCGATGGGGTGTGGATTCGATAAGTATTGACTAACGAACTTAGAATGAATTACCACATGGACAGCTTTAGTTAAAACTATATTCAAAGTTTTTCAACCCAATAAATGTGTTTGTTTTGGGATCTTTCAAACCCCAAAACCATACCATAAAAACAACTAAACATTAGCTTGAGAGGGCATAAATTATCTCTAGTTCATGCTCTTAAATGATAATTTAACTGGAGTTTATTTCTTGATCTAACTTTGATCAAAACCTCAAGTCCTCACCATTGAAGTCTTATCCAATCTCACTTTCCTTTCTCAAGCAAAAGTGAAATCAGAGAGTTCAATTAATGTTTGCAACATTTATTTTTAGATTAAAATTTGAAGACATCAACAGATTCATGCATTATAATCAATTCTAAGATCAATTAATCACTACACAATCAAATTTAAACACCCATCATGCAAC
>NW_006239105.1:735126-736871 GCF_000226075.1 Solanum tuberosum
ACCCCCCCCAAAAAAAAGAAGAGAATTTAGCTACTCCTAGTGTGAGAAAGAGAAATTATACCAACAATCAATTTCTATCACAAGCAACAATATCGATTCCAAGCTTAATTTTCAGCAACAATGGTGTTTTCTTCAAAAAGAAGCTAATACTACAAAGTATACTCCATTATCTATTCAATTTTCTACCATGTACAATGCCCACAATTGGGGAAAAATAATTCTATTCTATCTTTGCACAAATTCCCAAATATTTTTTAAAAGCTTTCAAATTCCTTACTTTTCTCTTAGACGAGTGTTTGCCCTTTGGAGCCATCTTGGCCTACTTGCACTCGCACCTGCGAGACATAGGTGTAGACTTGCAACATGCAAATGCTCAGTAATCCTCAATCACTATTCAATCAACTCTTCTTACGCTGGCACCTACAAAACACAAGTGCTGACTTGCGGCACACATATGGGTAGGTAATAAGGTCTTGATAGTTCTACTTAGCACCTATGAGACACTGGTGAATTGGTATTTTATCAATTTATTGGACTCAAATTCATAAATTATTGCTATGTTTTAATGCTAATTGAGGAGATTTTAGGTCATAATTCTCTTGTATGCAAGAATTTTTTTTGGAAAAGTCTAGTTTAATGGATTCAGAGCTTAAATCGCTGAAGAGCACCAACAAAGGAATCGGCATCCCACAGGAGCTAATTGGCGTCTCACCGTCTTGACCGGAGAAAATTGTCTAAGCACCAACAACTCATTGGCGTTGTGAAATTATTGATCAGTGTTCCTCCGACCGTAACTCAGGTTAGACTAAATAAACTGAAGGCTGAAGTGGTGATGTGATTTGCACTATACAATCTTAGATCGACGTTCCACTGGTCTAGCGCAAGTTGAGGAGCAGAAGCTCAAGGGAAAAAAATGTACTTTAAGGAGAAAGTGCTTCCTTTAGAAGGTTCAATGATAGAAAATGGATTTGTGTAATCATGTAGCATTACCTTCTTTCCAATTGGGAATAGTCTTAAGAGATGCTCTTTTTGGATAACTTTGTAGTGATACAAAGTAGATAAGAACTTCCCTTACTTGCTAAGGAAGAGAACTCACATCCTTCCAAGCTTTGGATTTTAGATTTGTGAATCAATTTTGCTTGAAATAGAGTTTCCCTACATGGGTATATTCTCCATTTCTTCAATTATGAGTAGCTATATTTGTAGCTAGGGGTGTGTGTGCAAGATATAGGTGTAAAATCCAATGTATATTAATTAATTAGTCGTAAAATTGGTTGTTATGCATGGATCTATTGTTGTCTTGAAGTTTTAATATAAAATCAGTGGTTGCAAATATTGATTGAGCTGTCTAACACTATTTTGACTTGAGAAAGCAAAATAGAGTTGGGTACTTCAATAGTGAGGTCTTGATGAAATTAGTCTATGAATTTGAGCTAGAGATAGAATAATTCGATTAATTTTTTATTTAATGATATGAGCTGGAGATAATCTATCTATTCAAGCAATGTGTGTTGTTTTATTGGTAAGGGTCTTGAAGTTTGAGAGAATCCAAGGGATATATGTTTGATAGTTCGAGAGAATATCAAATGATATCCATGTATTGATTAATCTTTACCTATTGTGTCAGAACCGCATCGCAATCCACACACCCCTGACCATTTTCAATCTTGGTAGATCATATTTGTGTTACTTGTTATTGATAATTCTAGTTGTTCGCTTACCCCCCCCCCCCCCCCCCCCTTACC
>NW_006239105.1:736988-758794 GCF_000226075.1 Solanum tuberosum
TTCTTGTTTTTCCCTTCCCCCCCCCCCCCCATTTCATATATACATTTGTTAAGAGTACAATGTGCTAGTTTGTTTTGAGGTGAAAATCATTTTGAGAATGATACCAATTGTCAATTCTTGTGGTTCTATCCAACCTTTAAAGTTGGGTATTGTTATGCATACGACCACATATGCCCTAAAAGTCAAACATATTTGAGCATTTATCAGAAGCAGACACCATCTTGTGGCACGCATGCTCAACATATGTCCTCCTATAGATTGCTTTTTGTTCAAATCTCTCATCATCTTGATTTTCTAAAAATGGTTGCTCATAAGAGAACAAATGAATAATCTTCTTCTAAATGACATTAAAACAACACAATAACTCATAATTCAAAGCTAAATAGGTTGGTAAACTGTCATGCCTCAAACTACACCCCTGGATGGCACTCGAGAACTATTCCTGGTTCCTAAGAGAACCCTTGTCTTGACTGACTACTAAGTGGAAGATAAACTCAAGCATACACAAGAATCAAAATCGAAGAATTATTTAAAATAATTTACTAAATCTCAAAATTATTTGAAAATACTGAGTATAAAACATAAAGTTTTAAGTAAAACATCTGAAACTAAATATTGAAAGACTACCAAAACCTGTCTATTTATGAAGCCTCTACTGTATAAAGATAGATGTCGAGACATGACCTACAACACCTTAAAATGCTACTACTAATAAATTATAAAACTAGAGTCCTCTGAAAACAAGGAGGCCTCACCAAAAGCTGACGAGCACATGATGTGATCTCAATGGAATTCATGTTGATGATTCTAAGTACCTGAATCTTTTTGATGAAATTATGCATGTCGAATGATGTCATTACATTGAACTTACGAGTATATAATAGGGTTGAATAAAACAAATAACAGAACTGAAAGACTAAAAGTAACTCAACTGAAGAATAATGTAAATCATGATGAAAATTATTTAATGCTTTTAC
This sequence comes from Solanum tuberosum, assembly GCF_000226075.1. Taxonomy (NCBI): domain Eukaryota; kingdom Viridiplantae; phylum Streptophyta; class Magnoliopsida; order Solanales; family Solanaceae; genus Solanum; species Solanum tuberosum. Next base: position 737,966 of record NW_006239105.1, read on the forward strand.
TGTATAGATACAATAAAAGTAAATACTGAGCTGGAATATGGATGTCGGATCACCAACACATTTCTTCAACATAGAGACATGGAAAACCGGATGCACAGATGCCAATTTATTAGGCAATTCAAGTTCATAAGCAACCTTACCAACACGCCTCAAAATCTGATATGGGCCAACATAACGGGAACTAAGTTTCCCCTTCTTACCAAACCTCATTACACCATTCATGGGTGAAAATTTTTAAGTAAACCCCAATCATGAACATCAAACTCAAGATCTCTTCTTCTTACATCGGCATATGACTTTTTGCCGACTTTGAGCCATTTTCAACCTTTCTCTAATAAGTCGAACTTTCTCCATAGCCTCATGTACCAACTAGGGACCTATTAGGGCAACTTCACCCACCTCAAACCAACCTATAGGAGATCTACACCTCATACCATACAATGCCTCAAATGGAGCCATACCAATACTTGAGTGATAACTATTGTTATATGCAAACTCAATCAAAGGCAAATGATCATCCCAAATACCCTTTAAGTCAATCACACAAGCTCTCAACAAATCTTCCAAAGTTTGTATAGTACGGTCCGCTTGCTCGTCGGTTTGGGGATGAAAGAACGTACTAAGTTTAACACGAGTACCAAGGCGCCTTTGGAAAGATTTCCAAAACTTAAAAGTGAATTGGGTACCACGATTAGAAATAATGGATAAAGGAACTCCATGCAACTTTACCATTTCTCTCAAGTATAATCTAGCATAGTCCTCCGCTGTATAAGAAACCCTGACGGGGATGAAATGAGCCGATTTCCTCATCCGATCTACTATAACCCAAATCGAGTCATGTTATTGCCGGGTACGAGGCAACCCTTCTATGAAGTCCATATTCAAATCTTCCCACTTCCAAGTAGGAATGCTAATGTCTTGGGACAAACCTCCTGGTTTCTGATGCTCAACTTTCACTTGTTGACAATTAGGACACTTAGTCACAAAACCCACAATATCTTTCTTCATCCCATTCCACCAATAGATTTTCCGCAAGTCATTGTACATCTTAGTGGCTCCCAGGTGAATGGAATACCAAGAACTATGGGCTTTTGACAAGATTTGTTCCCTCAAGTAATCTACATTGGGAACACACAAACGACCTTGATATCTAAGTACACCATCTACCCCTTGGGAGAAAGCCTCTACAAACTTTTTAAGCACCGCTTCCCTCAATTCAACCAAAATTGGATCAAGACCTTGCTCGGCTTTCACATCAGCCACAAGAGGTGATTCTGACCTATTGTGAACTATGACACCACCCTTGGTGGAGTCCACTAACTAAACACCCAATCGGGCTAATCTATGAACATCTCGAACCAAATCCTTCTTATCCTCTTCAATATGAGCAACACTATCCATATATAATCGACTAAGAGCATCCGCCCCACATTAGCCTTACCGGGGTGATAAAGAACACTTGTATCATAATCTTTCAATAACTCGAAACACCTTCTTTGGCGAAGATTTAGATCCTTTTGATTAAACACATATTATAAACTCTTATAGTCGGTAAACACATCTACATGCACACCATTCAAATAATGCCTCTAAATCTGTAAGGCAAAAATTTCCGCCGCTAGTTCAAGGTCATGGGTAGGGTAATTCTTCTCATGAATCTTAAGTTTCCTTGAAGCATAGTCAATCACTTTCCCATTTTGCATAAGCACACATCCTAGCCCAATTCTCGAGGCATCGCTATAAACAACAAAACCATCCGTCTCTTCTGGTAAGGTCAACAGCGGAGCGGAAGTAAGTTTGTCCTTCAATTCTTGAAAGCTCTTCTCACATGCTTCGGACCATATGAACTTAGCCTTCTTTTGAGTCAAATCCGTCAAAGGAGAGGCACTAGAAGAAAACCCCTCAACAAACCTTCTGTAGTAACCAGCTAAACTCAAGAAACTTCTAATATCCGAAGGAGATAGAGGTCTTGGCCAACACTTGACCGCATTTGTCTTCTTAGGATCTACCTCAATACCCTTACTTGAAACAATGTGACCGAGGAAATCTATGGACCTTAACCAAAATTCACATTTGCTAAACTTTGCAAAGAGTTGTTGGTCCTTGAGGATTTGCAACACTATCCCTAATTTATTAATATGCTCATCCTCAGTTCTTGAATAGATCAATATATCATCAATGAACACAATCACAAACATATCAATTTATTGTCTAAAAACCCTATTCATCAAATCCATAAAAGCTGCCAGAGCATTGGTCTAACAAATAAACATCACTAAAAACTCATAATGACCATACCGAGTTCGAAAAGCTATTTTCGGAATGTCATCTTCCTTCACCCTCAATTGGTGATAACCCGACCGAAGGTCAATCTTAGAGAAGTAACTTGCTCCTTGAAGTTGGTCGAACAAATCATCTATCCTTGGAAGATGATACTTATTCTTAATGGTCACCTTGTTCAATTAGAGATAGTCAATACACATACGGAGTGAACCATATTTCTTTCTAACAAACAAAACTAGAGCTCCCCATGGAGAGATACTTGGTTGGATGAAACCCTTATCCAAAAAATCTTCAATTGTTCCTTCAACTCCTTTAGTTTTGCTGGAGATATTCGGTAAGGAGGAATAGAGATAGGTTGCATATCGGGGAGAAGGTCAATACCGAAGTCTATTTCCCTTTCGGAAGAAATACCGGGTAAATCATCTGGGAATACTTCTGGAAACTCCTTAACAACGGGGACCAACTCAAGAATAGGGGTTTCAGAATCCACACCCCTCACCCTAACTAGGTGGTACATGCAACCCTTAGAAATCATCTTTCTAGATTTAAGACAAGAGACAAACTGACCCTTAGGCATAAAATTTCCCCCTTTCCATTCTAAGATAGGCTCATTCAGAAACTGAAACTTGACTACACGAGTTATACAATCAATAGAAGCATAACATGAGTGCAACCAATCCATACCAAGGATAACATCAAAATATAGCATATCAAGCTCTACCAAGTCAACAAGAGTAACTCTATGGGACAAGGAGACATAACACTTTCTATAGACCCTATTAGCCAATAGAATTACTAACATGAGTAGAGACATAAAAATGATCTAACAACACACCCGAAAGAACATCAAACTTCATAGGCCATATGGCGTCACAAAAGACAAGGTAGCACCGGGACCAAGTAAAGCATAAACATCAAGTTGGAAGACTTTCAACATAGCGGTAACCAGATCGAGAGAACCCTCTTGTTCACCATGAGTCTGAAGTGCATAGAATCAGTTTTGCTTGGGAGCATTGGAACCCAAACCACTAGGAGGAGCTTGCTTACCCTCTCTTCCTTTAACCGTAAGTATTGGGCAATCCCTCATCTTATGACCACTCTTACCATAGCCGTAGAAACCATCCGTGCCGGTTAAGCACCTACCCTCGTGCTTCCTTCCACACCTAGCACAAGTAGACATGGACAATGAAGATCCACTACCATTCCCTCCTTGAGGCTTAGGGTTAGACACCCTATCTTTGTTGAACTTAGGAGGAGCATTGGAGGAACCTTGACCGAAAAACCTTTGTCAAAATCTAGAACGATCATGTCCATCAGACCTTGCATGAAAGAAATTACCATCACCAATTTTAGCCCTCTTTGCCTCTTTAGACCTTTCCTTAAGTTTATCCTCTTCGATCTATTGAGCATGAACCATAAGACGAGAAATGTCCATGTCATTAACAAGCGTGGCGGTACGACATTCTTTAACCACCATTTTAGACACACCCGAAACGAACTTACTCATTTTTGCCCTAGAATCGACAATCATGGAGGGAGCATATCAAGATAGTTGTGTGAACTTCAAATTAAAGCATATTCCTTCACACTCATATTTACTTGATGAAGGTTGATGAATTCAAGCACCTTTGCCTCCCTCATCTGAAGGGGAAATAACCTATCAAGGAAAGCAACTTTGAACTTTTCCCAATCAAGAGGACCCACATCTTTTGGTCTCCCTTCTTTCCATTAATTGAACCAAATTTGAGCAACACCCTTAAGTTGATAAGCAGCCAATTTTGCCTTTTCCACCGACATCACTCCCATGATCATCAACACCTTGTAAATCTCATCAATAAATTGTTGAGGATCTTCCTCAACCTTAGAACCATGAAACTCCAGAGGATTCATTCTAGTGAAGTCCCTCACTCTAGATGCTGTCGTACCCACATTTGGGTTTACGAGAACCGCAACCTCCCTATTTTCTTGGGCCGTCATGGCTTGAGCAAATACTTGAAAAGCAGTCCTAAACTTTGCATTAGTCACTTGCTCGGCCAAAGGATCGACCGAAGCTTGAAGAGGAGCTTCTTATTCCACATTTCCCTCACATTCCTTCTAGCATAAGCTCTTTGAGTAGCCATATCCTGTAGAGCATCAAATAAGGATTAGGAGAGAGACCTTATAGAGTTGAACCTTTATCCACGAAATCGAGGACCCTCAGTCGGACCCTACATTTGGGGAAATGTAGGCAAGACTATGCATTAGTACAAAACAATGTACCAAATATGATAGCTATGCATAAAATATTTAAATCATGCTAAAAAGGTACATTTCATAACTATGCAATGATCAAGATACAACATGTATCTTGAGTGTTAGAAACCATAAGTCATAAATCCATGATCAATGCAACTGAACATCATCTTAAAACATACTTACGATACTTTCTTGAAGTAACCTTGGGTTCATCATAACTTTTCTTATATATAGGAAATAACCTTCATCGACATATAAGACCATGTGAACTATCAACATGGAATCTAGTGTCTACCCCACACCGAAAATGGGTGTCCTACTTGCCAAGGAAGGACCATGAACTTCTAGCTTATGTGGATCCACTAGCTAATGTCTATCTAAGACAATCATCCTATGGTGGAACATAGGTAAGGGATAAGAGATTGCTTCTAGAAAACTGGCCTCTACTAGGGGAGAGCATCCATCTCAATATCCTCTTGGTGCTAAGCATAATTCCCACGGAGTAGTCATTTTCTTAACTTGTTCTTATTATCCATGGAAGGGCACGTCATCTTGCCAATCCAAGCTAAGTCATTGTCCATGGAAGGGAACGTCTTCTTGCCAATCCATGGTAAGGTACAATTAAGTAACCGATCCAAGCTAAAGTCATACATCCATAGAGAGGTATCTTTCAATCACCAATCCAAGTTTGGTCTTATTAGAATAGCTCATAAAATCTTTGATTCATAGTTTAGTTGAGAAAACCTTTCAACCCTAAGAATCCTTTATGTGAGAATGTCCTTTCACAAATCATGCTTTAATGTGTTTATGAGAAATCCTTTCAACAACACAACAACAATCATCATCATTGATACTTCACTCTCAAAAAATCCTTAAAACATTTACATAAATATCATAAGAACATGCTTAATTTCATAATCTCTTCTTTCATAATTCAAAACCCACATCACATCATCATAATTGAAAAATATGCGATTTACATGGGTTCATAGGGAATTCATCATAAAATCATAGTATTTCATCAATTCATGCATAAGAGATCATAATTCAATCATTTAAATCAACATTGAAGAGAACCCATGGCAATTGAAGAAAACCCTAACTCAATTGGGAATTTCTAACTTTGAAAATAGGAGAATTTGGAAAATCCATGAATGGACGGAATCCATGGATGAAAACTGATGTAAAATAGATTACATCAAACCTATGCATTCACGAACTTCAATGCTTTGATGGAGTGTTCACAAGGATAGAAGTTGTTTGGCGTGTATGGATGCCAATGAGGGAGTTCCATGCCTTGCATAGGAACATATGCACCTTGAAGGATCTCCCAGTTGGGCAACACCATTCTTGGATGATAGCTTGGAGCATGGGAGGCCTAACGAAGCGAAGAGGAGCAAGTGAAGAATGTGCTCCATTCGGCGAGCTGGAGGACACTTTGGCGACTCGCCAAAGCCCTTTGGCGAGGGTTCTAGGATCGCCAACTGATCCAATGAGCATCAAGTGGTGATGCTGTTCCATTCGGCGAGCTGACCTCCATATCGGCGACTCGCCAAACCTCCTTTGGTGAGGGTTCCAAGATTGCCAACTGGCCCAAGGAGCTATGAAGGGGAAAAATGCTTATTAGGCGAGCTGAAGACCATCGGTGCATCGCCAAGTGGATTGGGCGATGGTCCCCAGACCGCTCAAAGTTCCAGTAGCTCCCCAGCTAAGGCAAGGAATAAGATTCCTCGCCAACTACATTGGGCGCATCATCGATCTATTAGGCGAGCCCGACTTGGCTCGCCCATTGGCCCATTTCGGGTCACTTTTGGGCCCATTTATGTAATAAGTCCTAACACTATAAATAGGCGTCTTAGGGTTCATTTTAGGGTTAGATAGATTTTGAATATCGTGGTTGTAAACCTAAACTCCTTGTCTGAGTATTGAAAGCTGGTAAGCTTTTGTTGAACCTTGTTTAGAAACGAGGGTTGCTTGGGATATTGATTCCCTCGAGGTCTTCGTAAGAGTTAGGTGCTTCTTGACAAATTAACGAGGTGAGGTCTTTGGGTTTAATATACCCTTAGGTTGCTCTTTGTTTCCTCTTTTTGTTGTCTATCTATTTATCCAGATTTGGTACTTGTTAGGATCTAGATTGGAGGTTATTGGATTTAATACATCCTTTAGTTGCCAATTGTTTCTTATCTTGTGTCTCTTCTTCTATCTTTCTTGTTTTCCACTGTTTGTTGTGATTCTTCTTGTGAGAATTACATCATTTGGTATCAGAGCAAGACTTAGAATCATTCCTACGAATTCTAGTGTTGGGTTGTTACAAAAAAAAGGTCAAAAAACGTTTTTCTAGAAAACCCTAAAATAATTTATTGATTTGAGTCTTGGTTGAAGTTTCTAAGGCTAGATTAGTGTTGCCTAACCTTATTTGAGTTTAGATCTGAGATTTGGTGAAGTTTGATTCACTATTGAAGTTTCCACCATTGTTGGTTGAAGAAGCTTTGAAGAAGACGAAGTGGGTCTTGAAATCTGGAAGTTTTGGCAAGGAATTGAGTGCTAAAAAGTATTGGGGTTTGTTCCCTATATCAAGGATAACATTCACTTAAAGTTTCGTGAAATTCCGAGCTAAAAATCTTCAGAGTTTTATTTTGGGTCTTCATAGTGTTCTTAAAGTTCTTGAAGAACATTCAAATCTTTAAGAAGGGGGATATTTGAAAAAGGAAGTGTTTGATTCCAAAAAGGAAGAAAGAGAAAGTGTTAAAGTGTTTGTAAAAAGAGAATTTACCAAAAAAGGTAAATACTAAAGGCCAAGGAAGAGGGGGGGGGGAGGGACCACCAAGGTTCAATTTTCAGAGTCTGGCAAGTGCATCTTGAAGAATTTGGGCGAATCCCGACTTGGTTCGCCCATTCCACTCAGCGTCTCGCCCTTTGGGCAACTAGGTCGCCGAGTTGGACCTCATTTTGGTGAAGACACTGGAAATTTTGGTGAGCTAAGCCCTGGTCGCCGAACTCATTCAACGCATCGCCGAACTTCCACCCAGATCGCCGAGTTGCCTTGTCCGTTTGTAGAGTTTGACGAGTCAATCTTCAAGTTGGCGAACTGAACTTCACGTTAGTGAAGAAAACAGGCCGTTTGGCGATAGGAAACTCATGTTATGACCGTTTCTAATCTCAGGTTCTAATTCTTAGTTTCCTTTCTTTTGTTTCTAGTTCGTTGTCAAGAATCCTAAACTGATTTTCAACTTGTAATTACCTACTTGTTGACTATTAGTTCTTGAATTCACTTCTTTATTAGTGCCTTTTCTTTGTGTGCTTTTATTCATTTTACTTCGTAGTTAACTTCTTGATTCAAGTCCGTTTGCTTAAATCAAGTCGTCCTTTCTTTTTGAAATAAAAATCTATTCGAACCAAGAGTAGAATCGAGACCTTGCGATCAAGTGAGTATAAGTAATCTTCAACATTAGCCACGCCAATTCGAGAGGCAATCAAAGGTGTGTAAACACGTGTGATTATGAGTTCTTATTTAACGCTAACGTTGTTTTGTGAGTTATCACTTTGTAAGTACATGAGTTATAAGGCAGCATGTCCCCAATTGCCTCAGACCCAGGTTACTATGATATGGGATGCGTCAAGGGTCTCGGTACCAAAAGGATTGATTTTCCTATCTTTGAAGGAAGACGTGATCCCGAGGCATATCTTGATTGGGAGTGGCAATGTGAGAAGATTTTCCAACGCCATGATTTGAGAGGTCCAGAGCAGCCCTTGTATGCCCTTGGTCATTTGAAAGGTCTTGCTTTGGGTTGGTGGACTCAAGAGGAAAGGCTCCGAGCACTCCAAGGAAATACCCACCCATTGGCATGGGAAGGATTGAAAGGGCTGATGAGGTTCAAGTATGTGCCAAAAAGGTACACCAAGCTTTTCAATGTCGATCCGAGAAGACCAGTTCTTAGGACAAAGGTTGGCATTTGTGGGGCTTTGGGACTTGACCTTATCCTCGATGATGGGTATAATCTGAACTACATCACTCCAGAAGTGGTAGCCTACTTGGGACTACCTCGACTACAAAGGACTTAACCATATACCATGGAGGGATGTAAGGTTACCAAAGGGGTAAGAGTCTCTTTCACACGCGGCAAATACTATGAAGAGGTTTGGTGTGATATAATGCAATGGCTTTTTGTCACCTAAGTTTGGGGGCCGATTGGTTCAATGAGCATAGGGTCCCAAATGAGAAGAACGGGTACAAGTGTGTTGTGGGTCATTGGGGAACACATCTATTTTCTCCTCCTAAGGTGAAAAGTGAGAGACAAAAGATTGAGAGGAGTAAGGGAAAGCAATGTGGCAACCTTAGATAGGCAAAATGAGAGGTTGAGAGGAGTGAAGTGAGAGGGTTGCCACAATCTCAATCTAACTTTTCTGTTCATCCTTCACTTGGTAAGGATTCTTATGTCGGTACAAGCATGATAGATGGAAGAACACAAGTTCCAGCCAAAGATCCTACAATTAAAGGTGTGATGGATGCACTAACGGGATGTTCTAACATCCAAGGTAAAAAAGATCTTTCTTGCGGGAGTCAAGGTACAATAGCTAATCTTAACGCTTTTACCAGTACAAATGAACAAAGTGTGAATGTTAGCTTGTCTATATGTGAGCCTATTATTTCTTTACCATGTATTGATAATGTGCTTGTCGAGAATGTGGATACACTAGCTGATCCTATTGATGACCGAATTGATTCTTCTAGTAAGATCGATTTGTGTCCACCTAGTGTTGACACCTATGCTTTGAATGCTAGCTCATTATTTTATAATGACTGTTTTGATCAACCTATTTGTGAGTGTAGTTCACTGGTTGAGGGTTCTTGTAATGTGATTAAGTAACCTCAATTTGGTGGTACTAATGATAATGTTGATCAATTGAATAGGAGTGACTCTATGAGCATACCTTTTGTGGATGATCAAATTGCTTGCTTTGCTCATAGAGTTCCTGTGCTTGAAAATGCTTCAAAAGATGGTATGTGTCTTTTTGAGGGTGCACTTGCATGATCTAGTTTTCCCCTAGTGGTGGATCCTTCCCTCTTTAAGTACAATATCCTATTTGAAGATGATAAAATCACTCCTAGTGATATGCTTAGTGGTGTGAATCTTGAGAGCAAGATAGTTCTTGATAGCTATACTTGTTATAGTATCCCATTATGGTGTGAGGCTTTTCCTCCCAAAGATGGAAATTTCTTCTTGGAAGATGAGAGTACTCTTGTGGGGAAGGAAGGTGATGAGGAGGAAGGTGGTGTGTGTTTTCCCGTTACTTCTTCTTCTCGGTGTGTTTCGCTCCTTGATAGTATGATCAATGCTTCGAGCATATTGGTAGTCATACTCGTGAAAACACCCTAGAGGAGGTTGATTTGCGAGACACCTTTCTCTATTACTTGTTTACATATGATGATGCTCATGATGTTGAGTGGAGTATGTTGTTGGAAGGAAAGAATGACAACCTGATAAGTGGATGTGCACTTGATCCTAGTACATGGTTTGCCTCCCCATTTGACCCCAGTAGTGAGCTAAATTGTAGCACTTGTGTGGGACTGCTTGGTTGAAATGACAAACATATGGTGGTTAGCATTGTTAATTTCTTTCCCTATGCCGGAAAGCTCTTCTTGAGGTTTTGCCATCCACTTGAAGAGCCTACATTGTGTGTGGGGAAGGATAGCTTCCTAGACCTCTTTCCTAATTCTTACCCTGAGTGTGATCTTGTTGACTGTGCATCTTATGGGGGTAGGAGATATTTGCCAAGAGAAGGTGAAGTCTGTGCCTTCCTTTACTATCTCTTTGCATATGATGAAATCCCTAGTTGGATTAAATCTGCATTGCATGTGGATCAGGGTGTCATTGTGGTCTACACTTGTTGGTATGATCCAGTTCTATGGACATCCTATTATTTTGATCCCGGTGGATCATGAAGTCACTTGAACTGGTGGGAGTATCATCTTTTGGGTGGTATAACCATGTTGTTAAGAAGAATAACCATTGTCCTTGTTCTCCATTTGTGGGCTTAATAGTCATGTCAATAGAGGATGTTTGGTTGTTCCTTGAGTTTGAGTCTCTTCGGTTAAATTCTTTTAATGCTAACCTATGTACTACCCCTTATACTAAGAGGATAGGCTTCTTGCATATGATCTATATGGTTTTACAAGGTTTAGATTCGAGGACTCAATCCTATCTACTTGCATATGGTGATACTCATACTTGTGTGGGTATGCTAGGCATATTTTATGTTAATAGTGGAATCAATGGGGTAAATGAGAGTCTCCTTGACTCGATGCTATATTTTTCCTTCCCATTTGACCTCGGTGTTGGTCTAAATTGTGATGGGTATGGTAGTAACACCTTTTTTTCTTTCATGTGATTTTTACTTGGTGTTATTACTTGATCCTATGTGCTTGAATGAGGTTTGTTTGCCAAGTTGTGTGGGGAATACTTTTGTATTTGACCCCGCCCATGAATTGGGAATAACTACATTCTTGAAGTTAGCTAGTGCATTGGATGGAATCTTAATTTGGGTTAACTTTGTTTATGCCCTTGCACTTAATTTTGAGGATGTTTATGTGCTACTTGACATAAGGGAGGCCTTGTGCTTATTTGGATGTGGAACTAATGAGGGCTTACATATGAAGTTGTTTAAGTGTATTGGTTCCTTCGCTCTACCCCTTTGTCAATGTTTCTTTAGTAGCCAAGTATCTTTTACTTTGATGGGTTCCAAACCCTTTGTTAATATTTGTGATGCTTGGTTATATGTTAAGTTTTTGCATCCTTGGCATGGTGATGAACTTGTTATTGCTAAAACTAACCCTCATGCCATGAGGATCTTTGTCTTGTTTGTTTCCCCTATGGTTTTGCAAGGTATGGATTCGAGGATGAATCCTTTTCAAGAAGGGGAGAATGATGTAAAATGGATTACATCAAACCTATCCATTCACGAACTTCAATGCTTTGATGGAGTGTTCACAAGGATGGAGGCTGTTTGGCATGTACGGATGCCAAAGAGCGAGTTCCATGCCTTGCATGGGAACATATGCACCTTGAAGGATCTCCCAGTTGGGCAACACCATTCTTGGATGATAGCTTGGAGCATGGGAGGCCTAACGAAGCGAAGAGGAGCAAGTGAAGAATGTGCTCCATTCGGCGAGCTGGAGGACACTTTGGCGACTCGCCAAAGCCCTTTGGCGAGGGTTCTAGGATCGCCAACTGATCCAATGAGCATCAAGTGGTGATGCTGTTCCATTCGGCGAGCTGACCTCTACAACGGTGACTCGCCAAACCTCCTTTGGCGAGGGTTCCAAGATCGCCAACTAGCCCAAGGATCTATGAAAGGGAAATATGCTCATTAGGCGAGCTGAAGGCCATTGGCGCATCGCCAAGTGGATTGGGCGATGGTCCCCAGACCGCTCATAGTTCCAGTAGCTCCCCTGCTAAGTTAAGGAACAGGATTCCTCGCCAACTACATTGGGTGCATCGTCGAGCTATTAGGCAAGCTCCACTTGGCTCACCCATTAGCCCATTTCAGGTCACTTTTGGGCCCATTTATGTAATAAGTCCTAACACTATAAATAGGTGTCTTAGGGTTCATTTTAGGGTTAGATAGATTTTGAATATTGTGGTTGTAAACCTAAACTCCTTGTGTGAGTGTTGAAAGCTGGTAAGCTTTTGTTGAACCTTGTTAGAAATGAGGGTTGCTTGGGATATTGATTCCCTCGAGGTCTTCGTAAGATTTAGGTGCTTCTTGATGGATTAACGAGGTGAGGTCTTTGGGTTTAGTATACCCTTAGGTTGCTCTTTGTTTCCTCTTTTTGTGTCTATCTATTTATCCTAATTTGGTACTTGTTAGGATCTAGATTGGAGGTTATTGGATTTAATACATCGTTTAGTTGCCAATTGTTTCTTATCTTGTGTCTCTTCTTCTATCTTTCTTATTTTCCGCTGTTTGTTTTGATTCTTCTTGTGAGAATTACATCATTCTACCATTCCTCAATGGCAAAAACTTGCCTTCAATGGTGGAATTGGAGACTTGCCTTGGAAACCCTATCTTTCTTCTTCAACTTCTAGAGAGAGAAATATTTGAGAGGAATACTTGTTCTTCTTATAGGAGTTTGAGAGAATCTTTTTAAATTGGGGAAATTTGGGGTAAAATACATATATAGGTCTTTAGGTGAAGGGTGAAACGACGTAGTATTGAATTAAAATAAATCTGAAAAGACCCAAAATACCTTGACTTAAAACTGAAAAACAATGCCCACTGGAGTTCGCCAAATGCCACTCGCCGACTCGCCAAGTGAGCTCTTAGCTCACCAAAAATTAAAGTAAGTCAAATCATGGACTAAGACAAATAGGCGATGAGGAAAGCACTTTGACGACACGCCTAACGAAACAACGAGCTCGATCTAGCTCGGCTAAAGTTCCAGAACACTTGCTTTAGAATTCAAGCCAAGAAGGCGATGAGTTCTACTTCGGCGGATCGCCGAGGCATTCAACATTCTCAAGTTACTTCACCAAATTTCTAGGAGATGAATATTTTTCCCTTCTCTAAATCTAAGGTGTTACGAATCTAACCCTTATTGATTTATTGGTGAAATGCTCGAAGGCATAAATGTGGACTTGAATAATGCAAATTATTATCTCTTCTATATGGTGTGATAGTGCTTGTGTGCTTTGATCATTGAACAACGTGATGAGTGTTATTATGCTGAGGTCTTTGTCTGCGAGTGTTTTGATGCCGAGGTCTTTGCCGACGAGTTTTATTATGCCGAGGTCTTTGCTGGTGAGTGTTGTGATGTCAAAGCCTTTGACGGTGAGTGTTATTAAGCTGAGGTTTTGTGGGAAAGTGTTATTATTCTAAGGTCTTTGCTGGCGAATGTTATCATGCAAAGGTCTTTACCGACGAGTGTTGTAAGTTGATGGAAAATGGTTCTGGTTAGTGATAATCATTGTGACTTGATACACTTGATGCTTATGTGCGTTACTTACTTGTGAATTGTAATTGATGTGCTTGTTATGTATGACTGAACTACTTTTCATTGAGATTGAATTATTTGACTTGTTCAAATATTGATTTGCGAAGCTTGAACTGTGTATATTGGGCCTGTGAGTCGTGTATTATAGAATTACTAGGTTGGGCTGATTTCTGTGCTAGTTGTAGTTTGAGGAGGTTCGGTTGGAGTGTAAGGGGTATTCGATATCTAGCAGATTGCTTTGTTTAGTAGGTTGCTTGCTGGGTACCGTGTTTTTGGTACTCACCCTTACTTCTACACTTGTGTAGGTTTCGAGTTCAGACTGGTGTGATTCCTTTCTCATTCTATTGATCTCGAGGCTCGTCAAGGACTTGAAGAGGTAGTAACTTGTCATTCGACGAGCCCTTTTTTTCATTTTCTTACATTTTGTTTTATTTGAGAAACAAATATTATGATTTTGTCTTTATTTCTTAATTTCGCCTTTATATATTTAGTGGCCTGTACATGTGACAACCATATTTAAGGGGATTTAATAGAACAATAAGTTTTTCGCTTTAATCTTGTTCTTGATTTTACTGTTTTTTTGTTATTTTTCGTGTTTGTTAGGTTGAGGATGACTTGTCTTGGTGGGAAAAGACAACTGCTATCACGTCTCTTCTTGGGTCGTGACAAAATCATATTGGGTCATGGTAAAATGGTATTAGAGCACCAGTTTCATAGATCTCATGCTTGTACGAGCCCAGTCTAAGTAGAGTCTTGAGGATTGGTATAGAGACTTTTGTACTTATCTTCAAGAGACTATTAAGACTATTAGGAAACTTCCTTTTATTCATACTTTTTTATTGGGCATGGTTACCTTCGCTAGTGCTGAGTTACCGCATGTTTTTTCGACAGATGCCGAGGACCAGAGCTTCTGTTTTTGATGATAGAGGGGAGGTAGTCCCCGAGGCTGTTGTTGAGACCCCAACTACTGGTATAGGTAGGGCTCGATTTAGAGGCTGTGCTTGGTGAGAAGCACCGACTAGAGATTGTGCTCGTGGGGAGGCACTAGCTAGAGGTAGAGCTAAAGAGGCTTCTCCTGAGCCACATGTTGAGATTGAGGAGGATTAGGTTCCTTTTAAGTTTGGAACTCTGTTGTTTTAGGAGACTTTGTTTAGGATGCTTGGTGTGTTAGAGAACCTTTCTTCGGGGGCTTAGACCCCTGATAAGCAACAGACTCTAGGTGTTCATGCTCAGGTGGGCCAGCCACCCATGGTTCCTGCATCGGCTGTTGGTGCACATATTTCTCCTGAGGTTATCTTGATAGTGGTTGATCAAGAATGTTATGAGGGGTTTTGGAAGATAAAACCACCCCAGTTTCAGGGTGGTAAGATCAAGGATTCTCATGAGTTCTTGACTTTGTGCCATTAAATGATTGAGGCTATAGGTATGGTGGATGCTTGTGGTGTTTGGTTTGTTCCCCTTCACTTTCGTGGTCACGCCCGAGAGTGGTGGTGGGCTTTTTTGAGGTCTAGACTAATTGGATATCCTACGGCAGAGTGGGATGTGTTTTCTAGTGCTTTCCAGGATCTCTTCATTCTGTGGAACATGAGAGAAGAGAGTCTTCTCAGATTTGAGCGCTTGGTTTAGTGTAGTTTGTCTATGACCGAGTATGACGCCTATTTCTGTGAGCTTTCTATGCATGCTATGACTATTGTGCCGGATGAGGTAGAGCAAGTTTAATGGTTTGTGAGAGGGTTGGATTTCTCCATCAAATCTTATTTGTTTAGGGTAGCTAGAGAAAGGGCTTTCCTCCAGTCCATGGTGACCACTGCCAATGAGGTGGAGTTGATGGTTTTAGAGGAATTTAGGGAGCCCAAGATGGCTTGTTCTTCTGGTCAGTTTTCTAATGCCTCATCTGGAGGTAGAGGTTCACATAAAGGTAGTGGTTCCTTCTAGTGCCGTGGGAAGATTAATACTTCTATGCCAACAGCTGAGAGTGGACAGTTAGCCCGATGATCCTATGGTTCTGGCCAAGGTGGCCATGGTTGTTTGTCTCATTTGCAACAACAATTATCTGTGCTGAGATTTTGCTTTACTTGTGGTTATCCAAGTCATATGATGCGATAGTTTCTTTTACAGACTTATTCAGGACCTCAACATTCTTATTTAGCTACTCTAGCTAGGGATTCAACATCTTTGGCCAGGGGTCGAGGTAGAGTTCAGTCTGGTAGAGGTGGCATAACTACTGGTAGGGGTACCCCAACTCCACAAGTTTGAGGTAGAGGTTTTACTCAGACTACATGCGGTCGAGATGGCCAGTGTTATGCTTTTTCAAGGAGGCTTGAGTGTGATGCTGTGATCACAGGTATCGTCCCAGTTTGCCATCGACTTGCATCTGTATTGTTTGATCTATGATCTACTTTTTCATATGTGTTTATCTATTTTGCTACCGGGTTTGATATGTTGTCTGATTGCATGCCTATGCCTATTCATGTTTCTACACCAGTGGGTGAATCCTTAGTGGTGGATCGAGTGTATCGATCCTATCATATATCTTAGGCCGGGTATGATACTTGGATAAACCTTATCATTTTGGGAATGGTAAACTTTGATATCATCTTGTGTATGGATTGGCTTTCTCCGCATCATGCTGTACTTGACTATTATGCTAAGACTGTGACCTTAGTGATGTAGGGTGTCTCAAAAGTTGAGTGGACAGGTGCTAGTGGTTCTTACCCTAGCAAGGTTATCTTCTTCGTTTGAGTCCATAGATTGGTTGACAGAGGGTGTTTGTCCTACTTGGCTTCCATTCGGGATACTAGTGTTGAGCCACTTCCCATGGATTATGTGTTCCCTACTAATCTTCCACGTGTTCCTCCGGATAGGGATATTGACTTTGCTATTGACTTGGAGCCGGGCACTAAGCCCATCTCCATTCCTCCTTATTATATGGCTCCAATAAAGTTGAAGGAATAGAAGGATCAAGATTTGTTCGGTAAGGGGGTTATCATGAGGATGTGTATTGATTATCGACAGTTGAACAAAGTGACAGTGAAGAACAAGTATTCTCTTTCTCGTAGTGATGATTTGTTTAATCAGCTCTAGAGTGCAGCTCTATTTTGTAAGATTGATTTGAGATCCGGTTATCACTAGCTGAATATTAGGGCATCGAATATCCCGAAGAAAACTTTCAAGATTTGTTATGGTCACTATAAGTTTCTTGTGATGTCGTTCAGTTTGACAAACGCCCTATAGCGTTCATGGTTTTGATGAATGGGGTGTTCTGACCTTATCTAGATATCTTTGTGATAGTGTTCATTGATGAAATCTTGGTAGACTCCAAGAATGAGGAGGACTGCGATCGACATTTGAGGATTGTACTCCAGAGATTGAAGGAAGAGAAACTTTATGCCAAGTTCTCAAAGTGCAAGTTTTGGCTTTATTCTATGGCATTTTTGGGATGTGTGTTGTCCAAGGAGGGTATTAAGGTTAATCCAGCCAAGATTGAAGCAATGAGGGGTTGGAAAAGACCTACATCAGTTACTAAGATCTAGAGTTTTGTGGGAAGTGCGGTCTATGGCTGACGATTCGTTCAGAGCTTCAATACTATTGCATCTTCCTTGACTAGATTGACTCATCAGAGTGAGAATTTTCAGTGGTCTAATGAGTGTCAGGAGAGCTTTCAAAATCTCAGGACCTTGTTGACATCGACTCCTATTTTGACTTTACCCGAGGAGGGTGTGGATTTCACCAGTTACTACAATGCTTCTTGAGTCGGGTTAGGCGTTGTTCTGATGCAGAAGGGTATGGTGATTTCCTATACTTCTAGGCAGTTGAAGTACCATGAGAGAAACTACCCTACCCATAATTTGGAGTTGGCAATTGTAGTGTTTGTGCTTACGCTATTGCGATATTATTTGTAGAGGGTTCATTATGGGGTCTTCACAGACCATCGAAGTCTTCACTTCAATTAGAGAGATCAAAACTTGAGGTAGCGCAAATGGCTTGAGCTACTAAAAGACTATGACATCATTATCTTGTATCATCTAGGGAAGACCAATGTGGTGGCCGATGCTTTGAGTAGGAAGACTTCTAGCATAAGGTGTATTGCCTCTATTAGAGTGGAGGAGAGACCGTTGGCTAGAGATGTTTAGAGGTTAGCCAATAGTCTCATCTGCTTATGGGTTTCTCAAGAGACGGGTGGTTTAATTGCTTTTATTGAGGCTAGTTCCCCCTTAGTTGAGCGTCAATTTGACGATGAGAATCTATGTCTCATTTGAGACAAGGTGATGAGAGGGGAAGTCAAGGAGGTTGTCCTTGATTCTGATGGTATCTTACAAATTAGAGGCAGGATTTGTATACCCAAGGTGGGTGAGTTGATTCGACTAATTCTTGAGGAGGACTATTGTTCTTGATATTCCATCCATCTGGGTGCGGCGAAGATGTATCATGACCTGAGGCAGCACTATATTTGGTATAGTGTGAAGAGAGATAATGCAGATTTTGTTTTAAGGTGTTTGACTTGTCAACAAATCAAGTGTGAGCAACAATGACCTGGATGTATATCTCAGAGGATGCCTATTCCTACTTGAAAGGGGGAGCGGATCACTATGGAATTTGTTGTGGTACTACCTAGCACCGTTGGTGGTTATGACTCCATTTGGGTGGTTTTTGAGAGGTTGACCAAGTCAGCCCATTTCATATTATGCGATTCCATAGAGTCCTAGTTTCTATTGTCTCTGATCGAGGTTCCTTGTTCATGTCCCATTTCTGGAAGGCATTGTAGCATGGTTTGGGTACTTGGCTTGATATAAATACAACCTTCCACTCTCAGGCCAGTCCGAGTGGACAATTTTGGAGGACATGCTTCGAGCTTGTGTGGTTGATTTTGGTTCTAGATGGGATTACAATTTGCCCTTAGCAAAGTTTGACTACAACAATAGTTATCATTCTAGTATTCAGATGGCCCCTTTTAAGGCGTTGTATGGCCCCTTTTGAGGCATTGTATGGCAGGTAGTGTAAATCTCCAATCGGATGGTTTGACTAAGCTGAGATGGATTCATTAGATACTGACTTGCGTAGATATGCTATGGAACACGTTCATAAGATCTAGGGTAGATTTTTGACAGCCCAGAGTCAATAAAAGAGTTATACGAATCGATAGTGTGTGCCCTAATATTCATTAAGGGTGATCATGTTTGGATCCAAGTGTCACCCATGAAGGGTGTGATGAGGTTCAGAAAGAAGGGCAAGCATAGACCTAGATTCTTTGGTCCCTTTGAGATTTTAAGTTGTGTGGGATAAGTGGCTATAAGTTGGCCCTGCCACCTAGTTTTTCAGTTGTGCATCCCATTTTTCATGTTTCCATGTTTCATAAGTATATGGCGGATGAGTCCCATGTACTTTATCTTGATTCAGTTGAGTTGGGTCCAAATATATTTTTTGAGGAGGAGCCTATAGCGATCTTTGGTAGGCAGGTCCAGAAGCTTAGGACCAAAGAAATTGCTTCAGTTAAGTTGTAGTGGAAGCATCAATCAGTTGGTGAGGTGACTTGGGAGATAGAATCATATATGCGTGCCAAATATCCTCAGCTTTTCGATTCTCCAAGTACTTTCTTTTTCCTTATATTCGAGGATAAACATGGTTTTAGTGGTGCATAATGTAATGACCCGGTCGGTCATTTTTTGTGTTTCCATGGAAATTACCATTTTCCCTCCCGTGATTGACCCTGAGTCTCCTATGTTTAATTTTTAAAAAAGTTGGTCTTGAACTTTAAGTTGAAAGTTGAGAATTTGGTAGGTCCTGAGTTTGAGCGTGTAAGTTGTTAAGAAAGTGGTTTTTGGTGTCTTTTGGAGTTCTGAGTGTCGAAATCGGGTTCTGTCTATTCCATTAGTCCCGAATTATGAAATCTCATCCGTGAGAGTTATTGGTTTTTGATTCTGAATCTTTTTGAGGTCCTAAATTCTGTCATTGTGGAATTTTAGCCTTTGGATTGACTTTGGTCAACATTCAGGGTTTAGATCCTCACATCAGAATTCTGAGAGTTCCATTGACTTCGGGGGATGATTTTAGGCCTAGTTGATACCCTAGCTGAGTTTTGAGAGGTCCCGAGTTTGTTTTAGCCTTTTAGGCATGGTCAGTTTCTTGTGGTTTTCACGGATGTCGTGTCAAGGACACCTTAGATTCATGTTTTGACGATTCCATCAAGTCCGAAACGTCAAGTTTTAATTGATTTGCATATGTCGTTTGTGTGGACGGGGTTCCGAATGAATCCCAAGGGTCCTATCGATGTTTTGAGAGTTGGTTGGATTTTGCTGGTGTCTGCAACCCTCGATTTTGCGAAGGTTGGTCGCTTAAGTGAGCTTCGCAGAAGTGAAAGCCTCTTCGCTTAAGCAAGGTTCTCAAAAGCGAAGGAGGCTTTGATGAGTTCACAAATTGGACTCATTTAGGGCTTTATTTTAATGGAAACAGTGTCCTTGAATGCTTGTTTTATATCAATACCTGATTAAAATGCTGAAGTTTCAGGTATTTGAAGTTTTAGTGGAAGCATGGACACTTAGGTGCAAAACGGAGAAAATAGGGCTGAAAAGAACAAGAAATGGAATCATGCGGATCACCGAGTTTCACTTGGCGAGTCGCCGAAAGGACATGAACTGCCCTTCGTTCCAGTACGCGAAGCCTTTAAGGAAGTGGATCAAAAGGTGAGGAAAGGAGCAGTCGGCGAGTCGCCGATAGGTTCCGCGAAACAGTACTGTACCGCCCAATGATCCAGAATGCGAGGACGCTAAAGGCAAGACAATGAAGGCGATGAGCTGACCAAAGGGCGGATCGCCGAGTTCATCGGCGATCTCAACTAATTTTGCCGAACAATCCTCCACAGCACAATCTGTGAAAACTATAAATACTATTTAGAATTGTAGTCTTAAAGGGGATTCGAGTAAGGAACAATTATTATTAATTTTTTCACTTTAGAACATATTCTAGCTGATATTTTTTCTCTCAAGTTTGGAGAGGGTTTTTGTGGAGACTAAAGAAATGAGTTCTTCTTCCCCAAGTTGGAAGTGGGTCTTCTCTATTCACTTCCCTTTGCTTAATTCAAGGTTTAGTCTCTTATACCTAGTTGATTTTATTATCATGTTAGGTATAATTTCTTATTTCTTGATGTGTGGCTAAAAACCCCACTCTTGGGGTGTGATTTAGCAAATATGGGTTGATATTCTTGTTGGGTCTTGCTTGCTGATAGGTTAGATGTATTTTAATGGTGATTTCACCTAGTGGTTGTGGTTTAATCTAAAGGGTTTGTAGTTGCAAATACAAAGCCACCCATGTGTTTTCGGCTT
>NW_006239105.1:758818-765266 GCF_000226075.1 Solanum tuberosum
GGTAAGTTGCCCGAGAGGGAACTTATTTCCATTTAAAGCTTAGCCTAGTCACTATTGTCTTGCAAATTTCCTATTGAAAGCATGTACCCATCAATTTATCTCAACTTGTATTGTGGTCACATCCCAAGAACCTTTCCCCATACTTGATTTTCTTGTTTATTTTGCTATTTTAGTACTTGTTACAAAACCCTCATTTGATATTTGACACTTTCGTGCCAGCCCCTTTAATTTACAATGTCTTTTATCGCGAATATCTTTAACTACGACTAGCTTGAATGAAATTCTAATTGGTTATTTATTCTCAAAACCGCTTCCTTAGGACACGACCCCAACCCTTGGTTGGGTTACTATATTATCGACGATCGTAGACACTCATACCGTAGGATAGTATCGTTGGTCACAATAAGCATCAGGCTTGCTTAAGTGAGATCCACATTTTTAGCAGGGTTCGTTTAAGTGACCCTTGGTCGCTTTTGCGATATCTGAAAGGGTTTTTGCTGCCATTTTAAGGGTTTAAGCCCCATTTTCATCATTTTTGAACTTGGAAACCCTTGGTGGCAGATTTTGAAAAAATTATTTATGCTATATCAGTTGGGTAAGTGTTCTTGATCCTAAACCTTCATTTTCCATTTATTAATTATGAGTTTTAACATCAAAATATGAGGTTTTTATTGGTAAATAATGAGGGGTTTTCAAGAATCCAAGTTCTTAGCTAAAATTGAGATTTTGAATTGTTTTTAAGCTTTTTTTCGAGATGATTTTCACTAATGTGATCCTAAAACCTTGAGTAATTTTTCAAGTATTAAATTTTGGATTCAAACCTTGACCCACCTTTCAAGGGAATGGTTGTGGTGTTGTTGTTTCTAGAAAGTGATTGTATATACTTGCTTATTTATAGATTGTGTAGCTTCGAAAGTGATTCAAAAGGGGAAGACTCAACTATTGGAGTGATTGTAGATTGATTTAAGGCAAGTGGCTTCCTAAAATTTGTATTCTAGTTTGAATTTGTATGCTTCCTTTGTTGATTGTGTGATGGGAGTAATAGGAATGAGGTGAAGGGTTTAAATTGTCCACTTGTTATATTTAAATGAATAAAAATGGTTTGAAATGAAAAATTCTATGTGTTGAACCTGAGGATGTGAATAGTCTTAATGTAACCCTTATTGATTGATTGATGAAAAAGTTGAAGGTATGAATGTGGACTTGAATTGTACAAATCGTTGTCTTTTCTATGTGGTGTGATATTTCTTGTGTGCTTTGATAATTGAACACTGTGATGAGACATGTGATCAGTGTTATTATGCCGAGATCTTTGCTAGTGAGTGTTATTATGCCGAGGTCTTTGCCGGTGAGTGTTGTGATGCCGAGGTCTTTTCTGGTGATTGTATTATGTCGAGGTCTTTGCCGGTGAGTGTTATCATGCAAAGGCCTTTACCGATGAGTGTTATAAGTCGATAAGAAATGGTTCCAACTAGTGATGATAATTGTGACTTGATACACTTGATACTTATTTGTGACTTACTTGTGAGTTGTAATTGATGTGCTAGTTATGTGTGACTAAACCACTTGTCATTGAGATTGACTTATTTGACTTGTTCGAATATTGATTTATGAAGCTTGAACTTTGAATATTGGCCCTATGAGTCGTGTCTAGGTTGGGCTGATTTCTGTGTAGGTTGTAGTTTGAGGAGGTTTGGTTGGAGTGTAAGGTGTATTCGATTTCTAGCTAGTTTTTTGTTTATTAGGTTGCTTTTTGGGTACGGTGTTGTTGGTACTCTCCCTTGCTTCTACACTTGTATAGGTTCTGATCCCAGACCCGTGTGATCCCTTTCTTCTTCTATTGATCTCGAGGCTCGTCAAGGACTTGAAAAGGTAGTTGCTTGTCATTTGGTGGACGCTCTTTTTCCTTTTCTTACACTTTGTTCTATTTGAGAAACAAAGATTGAGACTTATATTTATTTCTTAATTCCGCCTGTATGTATTAAGTGGCATGTACACGTGACAACCGAATTTTGGGGTTTTAATAGAAAAATAGTTTTTTCGTTTTATCTTGTTCTTGATTATGTTGTTTTTCATTTTTCTTTCTTGTTTGTTGGGTTGAGGTTGACTTGTATTGATGGGAAAGGACAAGTGCCATCACGTTCATTCTTGAATCGTGACCGGTGAAAAGATTGAAGTTAGTTGTATGGGAATTAGATGTTAATTCATTTTTAGTTATTAATCTATATAAAATAAGAAGGAGGAGATAGTAGGGAGAAGAAAGAAGACTTCGTATTCCTCTTGAATGACATTTAGGGATTCACATATCTGATTTACAGTAAAGGAAACTCCCTTTATATATAGGGGAAATCTAACTTGGTCCCCTAGAAGGATCCTAACTTTTCTATAACGAACTCCACATAATAGACATTTAATATAAGACAAATATATTTATAACACTCCCCATTGAATGTTTATTTGATAGATTATATGCCTTGTTAAAACCGTACTAGATAAAAGTCAATTAAAAAAAATTTAGTAAAGGAAAAAGAGTACACATATCTAATAATATGCATTATGGATGCCTCATTAAAAACCTTACAAAAAAATCCAATGGGACAAAACCTTGTGACGAAAAAAGAGCACATCGCGTATTAACTCCCTCTAATATGAATATCAATCCAAAGACTTGATTCTAAGCTTGTACACAATCTTCTCGAAAATGGTAGTAGGTAGAGACTTGATGAATAAATCAACCATATCATTACTTGGATAAATCTGTTGCATGTTACTATCACCACTCTTGGGAGCTCATGTGTGTAGAAAAGCTTTGACGAAATGTGCTTCCTTCTATATGCTTTTATGAATAATCCTTCGGGATAAAAAATTTCTGCAAGTTCCTCGGTTCAACTTATTTAAGAAAATAATCTATTGCCTTTTGAAAATTCTTCAACAGTTTCAATTCAATTTATCAACTTGTATAACAATACAAAAGATTCTTGATTGATTTAATCAATATGAAGATTATAAACAAGTTTTCTAATAACTAATAAATGTTTCATGCATTTTTGAATCCTTAAGATATTTTCATATCAATTTTTCAAGTGACAACATTCAATATTAAATTTATGACATCTTCTAGTGTCTAGACTGCAAGTCAAATAAACTTTACACTTACCGAGATACATTATTCCACTTTTCACTTAATAAATATTTCTACTTCAGTATACTTTAATAGACTTAGAATTCATATCCCCATCATCTTTTACAATATTGTGCTACATTGTATCAAAGATATGATCGACAAAATATCATTTTTGTGTCGGTTCACAATATGACATAACTTATTCAGATCTCATCCCTTCAATATTTTCAGGTACCTACCTCTCTTATGAGGTTTCAAAAAGTGTTATGTCATATACTCTTCAAGAGCACATTACCTTCTCATTTATGATCATTTCAATAATTTATTCCTCCCCCCTTTTCAAGGATTAATTTATTTAGAACCAATTGGGTCTATCATGTTTCATGTATGTAATAGACCCTGAGCTTTAGATATATTCGATAGGAGCATTTGCAACTCTTGGTTACTTCTTATCTCCCCCTTATGTTAGATAAACTAACATACATCTCAATCTATTTAGGAGAATCCATCTTTGTGCATCATAGTATATTCATTATCAAATATCATACATCAATATTGTTAGATGGAAAATATTTGGTCCCTAGCCATAAATCAATTATGAAAACAGTTGATCATAATTTATTGGTTTAACGCATACAATTACTTTTGTATGCAATATATTATATTTCAGACCATAAAGTTTTGTTCTCATAAGCAATGATTGACTATTTATTTGAGGCATTTAATGTCACATCAGCTTGGATATTTATCAATATTATCAAGATGAATCGTCTTGATTACTTATTTTTAAAGTTGTGCTCTTAACTCAATTATCTTGCACACACAATTTTGCAAATATTAAACTACAGGTTGACAACAAGCGCACATGTGATTATCTTATAGATGCATCTATTTCACATATCACATGACAGGTGAAAGGGCCCATATTAATCTTTTATACTTTCAAAATTTAGGGATTTAGTCCCAACATTAGTGATCCAATCAACTTATCACGAGGACAAGCAAAAACAATTCTTGAAGAATTCTAGTTCTTCGATATATGTTGAATATTTAATATTCACATCTTTCAGATGGTCATATTCTTTCATGCTAACTAATAGAATTCTTTGTACTAGTAAACATCGAGTTTACCATGATATGTACCTTTTGAATTAGTAAATTTCTAATTTACTATTATATGCTCAAATTTCAACTATATCACTTTGGAAGTAAATTTCAAATTTAATTCTTCTCAATTACTCTATCTCTTGTAGAAGTGAGTCGTGATCCCATCACTGAATTGATTAATTTGATTATCAGAAATCTGTACACGCAATCGTATTATTTGTGCTAACAATTTCGCAAACGCCAAGTTGTGAGATGATAATAGACACACATGAATCCATCAAGAAGAAACATCTATTAGGACCATGAAGTATCTACACAACCCACTAGGTGGGTGAATAAGTCCTCAAATATCCCAAGTATACGTCTCAAGAACGTTGGGGACTTAATCTCAACTTTTGTCGCTGATGATTTCACCATTAACTTGCCTTGATAATAAGCAATATAAGAAAATTCACCATTTACAAAAATCTTTCGGTTCCTTAATGGATTTCTGTAACACCTTAGAAACCTAACTGATTGAACAACATAAAATTTGATGAACCACGTAGGGGTTCAGGGACCGTGAAAGGAACCACGGTCCGTTGATCTGCTTGTAGTTCACAGCCAGCCAGCATGGTGGACCACAGATCCCACCACGGGCTGTGGTCCCATCGATGGTCCATTAGTGGCCTCGTGGATGGCCCCTCACCGACTTTAAGTCAGGGTCATTTTGGTCTTTTCCCCTATGCATTGACATTTAAACTATGTCGTTTAATACCTAAACTACGTCATTTTACTCAGTTTAAGCCTAATATTCTAGTCAAACATTACCCAGAACCCTCATTCATGAAAACTTAGAGCAAAAAGAGAAGAAAGAGGCACCAGTTTCCCTAGAACAAGCAGAGGTGTCCTTCAAGTTTCAGCCCCAAAATCCAAAGGATTTCTCTGTGAATTTCGTCACCAGGTTTGTGGGATTTCACTTGTGGGTTCCTTTCATCCACTAGATCCCTAGAAGTTAGTCAGTTCCTTAATTCTCCATATCTTGTTTAGACCTAGGGTTTCTAAAACCATGAAGGTTTGTTGTAATTTTACTGTTGTACTATCCTTAATCGAAATAGCATGTTTCTTGGAAAGTTTGCTTAATTCCTTGTATAAAACTCAGAACCCTAGTTTGTGTAGATTTTCTTAGTTCATGAATTACACTTGCTAGGTCAGTTAAACAAATAATCATGCTCCAAATTTCGAATGTCACATTCTCAGTATATACATGTTGCATTCTCAGTTACAAATGCCAATAATCAGTTGGGAGTAGACTTAGCACTGAGTTGGACTAGGGTTCTGTGTACCCTTATAGTCCTAGAACTACGTGCCCTCATACGATTATAAGTCCTCTCTATTGGGTATCAGTTTTAGTGATCACGCCATAGATATGCCTTTATACCCCTGGAAAGGTATATTGGGTCCTCTCGATGAGACGTATGCATCAGACTCCACGTATAGCTCACGTGGTTTGTGTCGGTTAATAGTAGCTCCCACAGTCAGACTCTTAGTGCATTTCACCAAGTTTTCAACATTTATATCAGTATACAGTTCAACACGTTATCTTTATGTATAGTACTTGGTCATTGCATTCGACTTAGATTTTCAGTTATATTTCAGTATTTATATTCTTGCTTAGATTATGTCATTGCTCAGTTATGCTTTGTTCAACTCATATATATTTGTTCAGCTTAGTATCTATATCCTGCTTGCTCAGTACATTCCAAGTACTGATGTATACTCTACGCTACATCCTTTCATGATGTAGGTTTAGGTACTTGGCATCCAGATCACGTATAGATCGATTCTCAGTACGCATTCAGCTTCTTCAGTGGTGAGTCCCCATATTTCGAGGACAATAGACATGCTTTCATTTTAGTCTTTACTTCAGTTCTTAGTTTTGTTAGAGTTAGCTGGGGGCATGTCCCAGCAACTCAACTTAGTTAGAGGCTTTCCAGACATAATAGTAGATTCAACTTTAGTTGTTAAGTGGTTGTTTCAGTTATCATTAAACTCTTAGTATGTTTTATATATTCAGACTAGTTGGGTTTTCTCCCATTTTTAGATATCCACTATTTTAGCTTTCACATAGTACATGTTTTACTCAGTAACTTTTATAGTATGCTTATGATATGCCAGACTCAGGGTTAGCTTGGGGTCACTCGTGATCCTAGGTCCCGTGTTACGTCAAGGGGGTAG
>NW_006239105.1:767070-774977 GCF_000226075.1 Solanum tuberosum
TGTCGGTTAATAGTAGCTCCCACAGTCAGACTCTTAGTGCATTTCACCAAGTTTTCAACATTTATATCAGTATACAGTTCAACACGTTATCTTTATGTATAGTACTTGGTCATTGCATTCGACTTAGATTTTCAGTTATATTTCAGTATTTATATTCTTGCTTAGATTATGTCATTGCTCAGTTATGCTTTGTTCAACTCATATATATTTGTTCAGCTTAGTATCTATATCCTGCTTGCTCAGTACATTCCAAGTACTGATGTATACTCTACGCTACATCCTTTCATGATGTAGGTTTAGGTACTTGGCATCCAGATCACGTATAGATCGATTCTCAGTACGCATTCAGCTTCTTCAGTGGTGAGTCCCCATATTTCGAGGACAATAGACATGCTTTCATTTTAGTCTTTACTTCAGTTCTTAGTTTTGTTAGAGTTAGCTGGGGGCATGTCCCAGCAACTCAACTTAGTTAGAGGCTTTCCAGACATAATAGTAGATTCAACTTTAGTTGTTAAGTGGTTGTTTCAGTTATCATTAAACTCTTAGTATGTTTTATATATTCAGACTAGTTGGGTTTTCTCCCATTTTTAGATATCCACTATTTTAGCTTTCACATAGTACATGTTTTACTCAGTAACTTTTATAGTATGCTTATGATATGCCAGACTCAGGGTTAGCTTGGGGTCACTCGTGATCCTAGGTCCCGTGTTACGTCAGGGGGGTAGCCTCGGGGCATGACAATATCCAATTGAATTTTCTATAACTCGTCTCATCATTATAGGCTCAAGTTGTCCCAGACGATCTAGTTCTTGTCCAATACAAGTCAAAAGATAAAGTCGAGAAATTTTCTATACTGCCTAGAGACATTCATGGAGATACCTTGTCCACGACCAAAGGTCGTGACCTTTTTTCATGCCTAGCATGGTTGGTATACACCTCATTCACTTTAGATAATAGATCTATATTTTTAGCATCTATCAAAAGTTCTCATTCTTCGTGAATGGAACAGAATCATCTAAGCATATTATCTTATGATAGTTTAGTACCTCATTCCACATACATGTGCATTATTCAATCACGTCTCTTCTTTCAGGCATATTATACACTACTACCACATTTAGTGAATGAATCTATATATATAACATTTAACAAAAGTTCTCATTATTCATGAATAGAACACAATAATCTGAGTATATCAATTATGATAGCTTTAGTACCTCATTACATGTTCATGTGCATTATTCAATCATTTGTCTTCTTTCAGACATATTATGCACTACTATCATATTCACTTGAGTGAGTGAAGCGGTTTCAATGGAATAAGTTTCATGACTAAAGCACATTGTTTGCTTTAATAGTTAATATATCATCAATATAGTGCATTGGGACTTAAATCCAATGTCTTACCCATACAAATGCAATTAAGCCATAAATTGATGGGGTTTGAATCCAACATATTATCATCATGGTTCACCAAGACTTGAACCTGATGACTTACCCTCTTGGTACTAATGGACAAGTGTTCATCGTCTTACCCTCTTGGTGCGATTAAACATGAATCCATCGTCTTAACCTCTTAACAAATACTCTAATAGACCAAAGTACATAATGAACCAAACTATCCATATATAGGACCACTAAGTAGGCACAAAGTACTGGACATGGCAACATTTATAATTTTATACGAATATGGCATATAAAGCCATGCAAAACGAGATGAATAAAATAGACAAAATAAATAGGAAGTATTCAAAATTACTGTGATTTATAACTATACCCAAAGATATTATTACAACACAAAAATAGTTGGGTTGGAGTATATGAATATATTCTTTCTGTAATTCGGTAAACAATAATTTTCTCATTGATTCACTAAACATAGCAACTCTCAAATAATTCAATAGATAATAAGAAACATACCTTATTCAATGATACCACTTTTTATATTGTTTAACCTAACGATTGCAAAAATCAATGGTAGAGTCTCGTGCTGATACCGTGTTATGAAACTATATAAAATAAAAAGAAGCAATTTGTAGGGAGAAAATAGAAGACTTCTTATTCCTCTTGAATGATATTTAGGGATTCATAGATCTATTTTATAATAAAGGAAAATCATTTATTTATAGGGGACATCTAACTTGGTGCCCAAGTAGGATCCTAACTTTTCTCTAACGGACTCCACATAATAGATATTCACTATAATACAAATATGTTTATAATATTTTTGAACTTACCACTCCCCGAGCTACCTCCAAGACGCGAACACAGGACCTAGGATCACAAGTGACCCCAAGCTAACCCTGCTGGCATAATCATGAGCATACTAAAGATACACTGAGAAATAAATCTGATGCGAAAGCTAATCATAAATAAATCTAAAATGATAGGGAATACCCATATACTAAAATTGAATATCAAATTTGAGAGTTTAATACAAAAGAAATATCAAACTCAAATACTAAGCTGAATCTAACTATGTCTGAAAATAGCATCTAACTGACTATAAGTGTTGAGACATGCCCTAGCTAAGTCTAGCAAAACTGAAACTAAAATACTGAAAATAATGAAAAGATAACATGAAAATTGTCCTCGAAGAATGAGGACGCACCACTGATGCTGCTGAACTGGAGATCGGGAACCGATCTAAGTGTGATCTGGATGCTGAGAATCTGAACTTACATCACAAGAAGATGTAGCGCAAAGTATGCGTCAGTTTTTGAAAGGTACTGAGAATGCATGATAGAGTAAAGCTGAAATAAAAATATAACTGAACAAGCAATAAAGCAAGAGTATAATCTGAACATGATATAGATACTGAATACTGAGCTAACTGAATGCAATGACCAAATTTAGACATGCTGATGCCGAATACTGATTATACTGAAATAGTGGTCAATGCAATGGAGTCTGACTGAACTGTGGGAGCTACTAATAACCGATAATAAAACCACATGAGCTAAATGTGGAGTACGATGTATACCCCCTATCGAGAGGACCCAATACACCTGGCCAAAGGTGTAGAGGCATGCTGGCGTGATCACTAAAATGATGCCCACAGAGGGGACTTAAAATCTATGTGGCTCGTAGTTCTGGGACTATATGGGTGAGTGACCCTAGTCCAACTCAGTATTATGCTACTCCCAATAGATTAAATGATTAACACATTATGACTGAATTTCTGTAATATACTGGATAGCTCAAAACTGACATGCAAACTGAGAATGCACATTAATATACTGAAAGTAATGCATTCGAAAACTGAGACATGTATATCTGAAATATTGAAATATTTGAGCTAGCATGTGTAATTCAAGAACTAAAGAATTACCAAGATAGAGTTCTGAAATTCATGCAATAAATGAAGTAATAACATGATAATCTGATTTGGAACAGATAAATAATTAATTCATGATAATCTGCTGAAGCTCTAGAAACCCTAGGTCTAGTTAATAATAGGGAATCAAGAATCTGACTGAATTCTAGGGACCTAATGGGCGAAAGGAACCCACTAGTGAAATCCCACATACCTGGTGACGAATTCCACGGAGAAATCTTTCAATTTCGAGGCTGGAACCGATAGAAC
This sequence comes from Solanum tuberosum, assembly GCF_000226075.1. Taxonomy (NCBI): domain Eukaryota; kingdom Viridiplantae; phylum Streptophyta; class Magnoliopsida; order Solanales; family Solanaceae; genus Solanum; species Solanum tuberosum. The sequence continues at coordinate 770,657 of NW_006239105.1, forward strand.
CTTGCTGCGTTCTTGAATTAGAGTTTCTCGCCTCTTTCTCCTCTAATTTTCTAAGTTTTTGATGATAAAACTAACTTAGGTAAGCTCTAGTTATGTTTCTAGGCTAAAACTAATCAAAAGCACGTAGTTTAGGGTTAAAACGACGTAGTTTAGGGGTCTAACGAAGTAGGAAAAGACCAAAAGACCCCTGACTTAAGTTGCAGACGGGGCTGACCACTGCCACCTTCACGGACCGTGAAAGGGACCACATGCTGTGATGTGGGTCATGGTCTTCATTGGTGACTACTGAGCTGAGGGTCTGTCTCACAAGCCTTACCGCGACCCGTGTGAGGGACCACAAACTGTGTAGGTCCTGCTGGTCCTCACTTGGGCTGAGGTCTGGTGGGTCAGGATTTAGGGGGCTACTGGTTAGGTTTCACGGACGCCCCCACAACCCGTCTTCAGGACCACGGACCGTGAAGGTCCTCGTGGTCCTTAGTTGGGTGAGGGATGTCTGAGGGCTAGGCTAGAGAAGCTACTACCTAGACATCAGGGACGTCACCACGGCCCGTCGTCAGGGCCATGCACTGTGGAGGTGCCCGTGGTCTGACGTCTTGGCCTGGTGACTTCCAAGTCATGACCACGGGTAGGTCAACGGACCGTGGACCCTATCACGACCTATGAACACTGCCGTGGTTCACTGCTACAAGTATTTTTCTACAATTTTTTTCTGGGTCTGATTTTTGAGGTGTTACAATATCTTCCCCTTGAGATCATTCATCCTCGAATGAAGACTAAACTAACTTAAATGGAGGGGATGAGCTGCAACCCTACCATTAAACAATGGAAGTTGATTTCTAACTGAACTAAGTTCCAAAAACATGCAAATATGCTGAAAATGCAAGTACAAACTGAAGGAACATTATACTAAGACTGATTCTACGCATGAATGACTGAAAAAACTGAAGAGGAACTATTACCTCAAGATGGAATGGAATCGGAAGGAAAGAGGTGAGGATACTTGGACTTCATGGCTGCTTCTGCTTCCCAAGTAGCTCTCTCTACGGACTGACTCCTCCACAAAACCTTGACTGAAGCGACTTCTTTGTTTCTCAACCTTCTAACCTAACGATCAAGAATCTCAACTGGTACATCCTCATAAGAAAGATTATATTTTACAGTCACACTCTCTAATGGCACTACAGATACTGGATCACCCACACACTTCTTCAATAGTGAAATGTGAAAGACTGGATGCACTGCTGCTAATTCTGCTGGCAACTCTAACTTATAAGCCACTTTACCAATCCTTTTCAGAATCTTGTAAGGGCCTACATATCTAGGACTGAACTTCCCTTTCTTGCCAAATCTCATTACCCATTTCATAGGTGACACTTTCAAGCAAACCCAATCATTAACTTGGAACTCTAGTTCCCTTCTCCTTACATCTGCATAAGACTTCTGGCGACTCTGGGCTGTCTTAAGTCTATCTCTAATGAGTTGCACTTTCTCCATAGCATAATGGACTGAATCTGGCCCTATCAAAGCTGCTTCACCTACTTTAAACCAACCAACAGGAGATCTGCATCTACACCCATAAAATGCCTCATAAGGGGCCATGTGAATGCTGGAATAGTAGCTATTATTGTAGGCGAACTCCATAAGAGAAAGGTGATCATCCCAACTACCCTTGAAGTCAATCACACAAGCTCTCAATATGTCCTATAAGGTCTTAATGGTATGCTCTGCCTGACCATCCGTCTATGGATGAAAAGCTGTGCTAAGATTAACCTAAGTACCAAGACCTTTCTGAAATGACTTCCAGAAATGAGAGGTAAACTGAGGACCTCTATCTGAGATGATAGACAAAGGAACCCCATGAAACCTAACTATCTCATTAATTTAAAGCTTGGCGTAGTACTCTGCCGAATCTGTAGTCTTGACCACCAAAAAGCGAGAAGACTTAGTGACTCTGTCAACTATCACCCAAATGGAGTCATGTTGTCTGTGAGTACGAGGTAAACCTGTGATGAAATCCATGCTGATCACTTCCCACTTCCAAGTAGGAATACCGATCTCTTGAGTCATACCCCTTGGTTTCTGATGTTCTACCTTCACTTACTGACAATTGGGGTACTTAGCCACAAAATATGCTATATCCCACTTCATGCCATTCCACCAAAAGACTTCCCACAGATCAAGGTACATCTTAGTGGCACCTAGATGAATAGAATACCTGGAGTTATGGGCTTCTGCAAGAATCTGCAGTCTCAACTCACCCACGTTAGGAACACAAAATCGACCCTGGTAGCGAAGCACACCATCTTCCCCTTGGGAGAATACCTTAACTCTCTGTTGATGGACTGCACCCTTGAGTTCGAGCAATATCGGATCACTGTCTTGATTTTCCTTAACCTCTACTACCAATGAAGATTCTGATCCATTTTGAACTGTCACACCACCATCTAATATGCTCATAAAACGAACTCCTAAACAAGCAAGCCTGTGAACATCCTTTGCTAGATCTTTTCTTTCCTCCTCAACATGTGCTACACTACCCATAGATAGTTTGCTAAGGGCATATGCTACTACATTTGCCTTACCAGGATGGTAATGCACACTCATGTCATAATCCTTGAGGAACTCAAGCCATCCTCTCTGGCGAAGATTCATCTCTTTCTGGGTGAACACATACTGAAGGATTTTATGGTCTGTGAACACGTCTACATGAACACCATACAAGTAGTGTCTCCAAATCTTGAGTGCAAACACCACCGCTGCAAGCTCGAGGTCATGAATCGAATAATTCTTCTCATGCACCTTAAGTTTTCTAGAAGAATATGCTATGACCTTACCTCGTTGCATTAACACACAGTCTAGGCCGACCCAGGATGCATCACAATAAATCACATAACCATCTGAATTCTCTGGTAGAGTCAAAACAGGAGTTGTAGTCAACCTAGTTTTCAATTCTGTGAAGCTTTTCTCACAATCATCTGACCACTGAAACTTGACCATCTTCTGAGTCAACCTAGTCAATGGTGTGGCCATGGATGAAAATCCTTTCACAAACCTTCTGTAATAACCCGCTAGACCCAAGAAACTTATGATATCTGCAGGAGAGGTAGGTCTAGGCCATTGTTTCACTGCTTCTATTTTCTGGGAATCCACTTGGATCCTTTCGCTGGGTACTATATGCCCAAGGAAGGCAACTGATTGTAAACAAAACTCACAGTTTTTAAATTTTGCGAATAGGTGGCGATTTTTGAGAGTTTGCCGAACAACTTTCAAATGACTCGCATGTTCTTCCTCATTCCAAGAGTAAATGAGGATATCATCAAAAAAGATGATAACGAACAAGTCCAAATACTACTTGAACACTCTGTTCATCAAATCTATGAAAGCTGTAGGAGCATTGTTTAGTCCAAATGACATAACTACAAATTCATAATGACCATACCAAGTTTTGAAGGTTGTCTTCGGAATGTCACTATCTCTGACCTTGACCTGATGATAACCTAATCTGAGGTCTATCTTTGAGAAATGACTAGCACCCTAAAGTTGGTCAAACAAGTCATCAATCCTGGGGATGGGATACTTATTCTTGATTGTAACCTTGTTCAAATAGCCTATAGTGAATGCACATCCTGAGTGAACCATCTTTCTTCTACACACGAACTACACCAATGCACCCCATGGAGAAATACTAGGTCTGATGAAGCCCTTATCTAAAAGGTCTTTTAACTGCTCTTTGAATTTCTTAAGCTCAGCTAGATCCATTATGTAAGGAGGAATAGAAATAGGTTGGGTATTTGGAAGGAGATCAATTCCAAAGTCAATTTTCTTTTCTGGAGGAACTCCGGGAAGATATTCTGGAAACTCATTAACCACTGGAACTGACTCAAGAGTTGGGGTTTCAGAGCTTGAATTCTTAACCCGAACTAGATTATAGAGATAACCCTTAGAGATAATCTTTATGGCCTTAAGGTAAGAAATGAATCGACCCATATGCGCTAAGCTACTACCCTTCCATTCTAAGATTGGTTCATCTGGAAACTGGAAACGAACAATCCTAGTTCTACAATCGACTGAAGCATAACAGGAATGTAAGCAATCCATGTCTAGAATGACATCGAAGTCTACCATTTCTAACTGTACAATATCTATTGAGGTGACTTTATGGGAGACTGTGACAGGGCAATTTCTGTATCCTGTCTAGCTATAATTGGGTCACGGACTGGAGTAGAGACTGAAAAAGGTTCTGAGAGTTTCTGGACTAACATCAGACTTAACTACTATATAAAGAGTTGTCACGACCCAAGCCTAGGGCCTAGACGTGACA
>NW_006239105.1:775077-785326 GCF_000226075.1 Solanum tuberosum
CAAAGCATAAACATCGAGATCAAAGACTCGTAATGTAGTAGTGACTACATTAGGAGAATCTTCTTGATCCTGGCAAGCCTGAAGAGCATAGAGCCTGTTCTGGCGCTGTCCGCCACCAGTAGCAGATGAGTTACCCTGCTGAGTCGGGCGACTTGCTGGTGCCGCTGAAGTTGTGGACTGAGCTCTACCATTGCCTCCTTGACCCTGTTTAGAATGACAATCCCTCAACCTATGACCATACTGACCACATTTAAAGATTTCTTCCTTTCCTAGAAGGCACTCACCCGGATGGTTATTACCACACTTAGAGCAAGTTCGGTAGGTTTTGGTACCTGAAACACTTCCCTGAGACTTAGAGCCTGATGCCCTACCCTTCTAATCTTGTCTGAATTTGGAGGACGGAACACTAGCTGATGAAGATGCTGGAATTAAAAATTTTTGCTGACCCTGCGAGTGATTTCCACCACCCGATTTCTAATGAGAATAGTCATAGTTTCCGGTCCTAGCCTTCTTGTTCTCCTTAGCCTGTTCCTAAGCTTATCACCCTCAACCTGCTGGGCATGAGTCATGAGCCTAGAGATGCTCATATTTTCCAGCAACATAGCATTTCTACACTCTGTCTTCACCAATCCTGACACTCCATATAGAAACCTATTCAACTGAGCCCTGAAATCAGCAACCATGTGATGAGCATACCTAGAGAGTTGGGTAAACTTGAGCCCATACTCTTGGACTGTCATGCTACCTTGCCTTAAGTTCATAAATTCTTGAGCTTTCGCCTCCCTTAGCTCTCTTGTGAAAAACCGACCCAGGAGGTCTCACTAAAGCAATCTCAAGTGATAGGAGCTGCATCTGTACCCCTATTCTCTTTCCACTGAGTATACCAGATATGAGCCACATCCTTAAGTTGGTAAGATGCTAACTGAACCCGATCATTCCCAGTTACCTTGCATCACTTCAAAGATCTTCTTGACCTCATCAATGAAGTTTTGGGGATCCTCACCAATCTGCGATCCTAAGAACTCTGGTTGATTCATCCTAACAAAATCTCACACTCTAGCTGCAGCTAACCCAACATTAGCATTTGCCAGAACTGGAGCCCGTTGATTGCTCTGGTTGGCAACGCTTTGAGCCAACATCTGAATGGCGTTCCAGAATTCTGCATTCAAAACTTCTTGATCTAGGACTGGAGGAGCTGCATTTGCGTTCCTGGCCTTCGCATTCCTGACATTAGCTCTACGATGAGGCATGATCACTGAAATGTATAACGTCAAGTTAGAATGGAATTAGATCATACCTTACGAACGATAAGAGTAACAAAGGAAAATGAAGATTTTTCCTAAAACACTTTGTAGCCTCCCTGTCATTAGATGTGGTGCACTTCACACCCCTGAAAAAAGACTCTACTTAGTGCGGCTTTTCAGACATCTTAGGACTCTTAAACCTAGGGCTCTGATACCAAGTTTGTCACGCCCCGAGATACCCTCGAGACGCGGACACGGGACATAGGATCACAAGTCACCCCAAGCTAACCCTGCTGGCATAATCATGAGGATACTAAAGATACACTAAGAAATAAAGCTGATGCGGAAGCTAATCATAAATAAATCTGAAATGATGGGGAATACCCATATACTAAAATTGAATATCAAATCTGAGTTTAATACAAAAGAAACAATCAAACTCAAATACTAAGCTGAATCTAACTGTGTTTGAAAAATAGCCTCTAACTGACTAGAAGTGCTAGGACATGCCCCAGCTAAGTCTAGCAAAACTGAAACTAAAAGACTGAAATAATGAAAAGATAACATGACATTGTCCTCGAAGAAGGATGAGTCACCACTGATGCTGCTGAACTGGAGATCGAGAATCGATCTAAGCGTGATCTGGATGCTAAGAATCTGAACCTTCATCACAAAATGAAGTAGCAGAAAGTATGCGTCAGTACTTGAAAGGTACTGGGCATGCAGGATAGAGTAAAGCTGAAATAAACATATAACTGAATAAGAAATAAAACAAGAGTATAATCTGAACATGATATAGATACTGATTACTGAGCTAACTGAATGCAATGACCAAATTTAGACATGCTGATGCTGAATACTGATTATACTAAAATGTGGTCAATGCAATGGAGTTTGACTGAACTGTGGGAGCTACTAATAACCGATAATAAAACCAAATGAGCTAAATATGGAGTCCGATGTATATGCCCCATCGAGAGGACCCAATGCATGCGGCCAAAGGTGTAGAGGCATGCTGGCGCGATCACTAAAATGATTCCCACAGAGGGGACTTACAACCTACGTGGCTCGTAGTTCTGGGAATATATGGGTGACTGGTCCAACTCGGTATTATGCTACAGCCAATATATTAAATGATTAACACATTATGACTAAATTTATGTTATATAATGGATATCTCAAAACTGACATGCAAACTGAGAATGCACATTAATATACTAAAAGTAATGCATTCGAAAACTGAGGCATGTATAGCTGAAATATGGAAATATCTGAGCTAGCATGTGTAATTCAACAACTAAAGAACTACCAAACTAGGGTTCTGAAATTCATGCAAGAAACAAAGTAATAACATGATAATCTGATTTGGAACATATAAATAACTAATTCATGATAATCTGCTGAAGTTGTAGAAACCCTAGGTCTAGTTAATAATAGGGAATCAAGAATCTGACTAAATTCTAGGGACCTAATGGGCGAAAGGAACCTACTAGTGAAATCCCACATACCTGGTGATGAATTCCATGGAGAAATCTTTCGATTTCGGGGCAGGAATTGATGGAACCTTGCTGCGTTCTTGAACTAGGGTTGCTCGTCTTTTTCTCCTCTTTCTCTTCTAATTTCTAAGTTTTTGATGATAAACTAACTTAGGTAAGCTCTAGTTATGTTTCTAGGCTAAAACTAATCAAAATCACATAGTTTAAGATTAAAACGACGTAGTTTAAGGGTCCAACGAAATAGGAAAAAACCAAAGACCACTGACTTAAGTTGCAGACGGGGCTGACCACGGCCACCTTCATAAAATGATGCAGGCCAAATGGCATCAGTACATTGAATGTACGAGTATGCGAGGGGAATACTAAACATAACATAAGCTTGAAAGGAATCTGAAAGAAAACACTTACCTTGGCTTTACTCAACTCATGAATAACTTAGCTCAATATAAAGCAACAATACACATGCAGTATATAGAAAGCTTTTAAAACAGTAGAAAGCAACTCAGTTTGTTAAAGAAATGCAATAACAACTCAACTTATTTATATAATAAATTAATGTAATACTGTGGGAGTTTCTCTAACCAACAACCACCACCATGAGCCTAAGTGGTGATACAACGTCTTTCCCATGCTGCTAGAACTGTCTTATACTTTGTCGTCATATAGGACGCCTTAACTAGTGGATCCACTAGTCTATGCTTTAAAGCACTAAGAAATCATCTAAAAAGTATGATCCTTTACTACCCATGATGGTTACATAGTTTATGGAGACTTGAGTTATTATGAACACGCGTCCCCATATCGGTGCTCAATACTACTCCTTAAATGTACTTAGCTCATATGTTTTTAAAACAAAACTCTTTCTTTAATTTGAGATAATTACTCAAAACTTAGCTTAAAATCTCTATTGGAAATTAGTGTTTCCCTTTTCTTGTTCAAATGTAAAAATATTTTAAACTCTTGGGAATACTTAGTTCCGATATAATCTTTGAAGAAATGAACTTTTACTCTTATCCTTAGATAACTCAAGGCTTATGTCTTAAAACAAAGTTGAAACGTTTGTAAAAGACTTTTAAAAAACTTTATGAACTTTCCTTGAATTGATTCTTAACTTCTTGACTTGACTCTTAACTTTCCTTGAATTGAAGTATGTATTCAAGATTCATGATCTCATGTTTATGGATGATTTAATTATGTTTAGACGTAACTTAGAGTGTTGGAATCAACTAGAAAACATAGGTACGTTGCTAAAGAACTAGTACGGAAAGAAGTGGGAAAAATGGGAAGAACTAGCGTCCCTAGCGCTCTGAGAGGCGCGGGGCGCCAGAGCATAAAGTTCAGAGGGTTGGGGAGGGGCATTATGGCTGGCGCGGTGCCCCAGAGCCCAAAGTTCAGAGGTTCCATCTTGGGGCTCTGAGAGAGGCGGCGCCCCAGGCCCCTGCCCAGGTGCACTTTGACTTTTCTCCTTCGGTTTTCAACTCTTAACCCCCTATTTCAACTTGGTTCTTTCCCCAAACACTTAGAATAGACTATACCCTCAATATATACAAGATTCAACTCGAATTCACACCCAAATACATGAATCAATCTCAAGAAAATTCAACAACACAAACCAACAAGAATTTAAACGAAATTTCAACAAGAACTCATAGTATTTACTTTCAAATCAATATACTTCGCTGAATTGAATCATGATTGGCGCGTGGGTGAACTAAGCCAAGGCTATGTGATATCATATACCTCGTAGGATTAAATCCTTGGCAAAATCAACAATCAAACATGAATGATCTTGACGAATCTTGCTTCTTCTCCTATTCTTTTCTCTTCTCTCAAAACCCTAACTCTTTTCCAAAAGCTTAAATTGTCCAAGTTCAGTTTAAATCCCAATTAAACTCCTAAAAATGAAATAAAATAATAGGGTATGGAAAAGACCATAATGCCCTTCTAAAATCCAGAGTAGACTTTCCTTATTTGAACAACCTAACTTCAAAAGGGCCTATCTCACTCAGAGGAACTCGAAATCAAGCAAACTCGGCGGCGTTGGAAAGATAATTCCAAGATATTTCCTACAGTATCTGGAAAAAAACCTAATTCATCTTGAACTAGGAGTTATGGTCGTTTGAAGTTGACCCAAAACTCAAACTTACCATAACTTATCAAATTTCCACAGTTTTCCATTCTTTCCTAAAATGTCTATTTCCAATTCCAACTCTTCCTAGATCTTTCAAATAGAGAGATGTTACAATATCTCCCCCTTGGGAACATTCAGCCTCGAATGAGATTACTCTTAAAAGCTAAGGGTGTAACATCAATCACTCAGTTCAAACACCCAACAATCAAAATGCAAAAATAACATGACAACTTATAAATAAACACCAAGAAAAAGATTGGTACCTTGATTTGGAACTTCTCCAGATTCAAAGAGATGTGGATATCTCTTCTTCATATCTTCCTCAGCTTCCCAAGTAGCTTCCTCAACAAACTGATTCCTCCAAAGGACTTTGACTGATGCTACTTCATTTGTTCTCAACTTGCGAACTTGACGATCTAGAATTTGAACATGAATCTCCTCATAAGACAAGCTATACTTGATACCAATATCTATAGTTGGTATGATAAGTGAAGGATCTCTCATGCACTTCTTCAACATGGAAATGTGAAATACCGGATGAACCACTGCTAACTCTTGTGGTAGCTCTAACTCATAAGCTACCTTTCCAACCCTCTTGGATATCCGATAAGGACCAATATACCGGGGACTAAGCTTCCCCTTCTTACCAAATCTCATAACACCCTTCATGGGTGAAAATTTCAAGAAGACCCAATCATCTACTTCAAACTCTAACTCCCTTCTCCTAACATCAGTGTAGGATTTCTGACGACTCTGGGCTGATTTCAATCTCCATTGAATAACCTTCACTTTCTCCATAGCTTGATGAACTAAGTCTGGTCCTATCAACCTTGCTTCACCAACTTCAAACCACCCAATAGGAGATCTGCATCTTCTCCCATAAAGAGCTTCATAAGGAGCCATCTGGATGCTAGAGTGGTAGCTATTGTTGTACGCAAACTCAATGAGAGATAGGTGATCATCACAATTCCCCTTGAAATTAATCACACATGACCTCAACATATCTTCTAAAGTCTGAATAGTGCGCTCTGCTTGACCATCTATTTGAGGATGAAAAGCAGTACTTAAGTTCACCTTTGAACCCAAACCTTTCTGAAAAGATTTCCAAAACTGTGCAATAAATTGCGCATCCCTGTCTGAAATAATCGAAACTAGCACCCCATGAAGTGTAACTACCTCTTGAATATACAACTTAACATAATCCTCTGCTGCATGGGTAGTCTTTACCGGCAAAAAGTTGGTTGATTTGGTCATTCGATCAGTAGTCACCCAAATAGAATCATGCTGCCTGTGGGACCTTGGTAAACTTGTGATGAAGTCCATATTAATCATCTCCCACTTCCACTCTGGAATCTCTATATTCTGAGCCAAACCACCAGGCTTTTGATGCTCTACCTTAACTTGTTTACAATTCGGACACTTAACAAAAAATTCTGCAATGCCCTTCTTCATACTACTTCACCAATACACTTCTCTCAAGTCACGATACATCTTTGTGGAACCTGGATGAATTGAATATCTGGAGCTATGAGCTTTCTCCATGATCATTTCTTGGAGATCATCCACCCTTAGTACACACAACCTACCTTGATACCTCAGTGCACCATCTCCCCCTTGTTCCAAACCAATTACTTTTTGCTTATGAACATTTTCCTTCAATTCAAGAAAAATAGGATCTTGGTCTTGCTTTTCTTTCACTTCTGACACTAATGAAGATTCAACCCCATTCATCACCACAACTCCTCCTTCCATGAAATCCATTAGTCGAACTCCCAATCGTGCAAGTCTATGCACATCTTTTGCTAACTCTCTTTATCTTCCTCAAAATGGGCGGTACTACCCATAGAGAACCTGCTCAAGGCATCAACAACAACATTAGCCTTACCTGGGTGGTAAAGAATACTCATGTCATAATCCTTGAGTAATTCTAACCACCTCTTTTGTCTAAGATTAAGCTCTTTTTGAGTAAACACATACTGAAGACTCTTGTGATCGGTGACACATCCGCATGAACACCATAAAGATAGTGGCGTCATATTTTCAAAGCAAATACTACGGTAGCCAACTCTAGATCATGGGTGGGGTAATTCTTCTCATGCACTTTCAACTGTCTAGAGGTATAAGCTATAACCTTGCCATTCTGCATCAACACACTACCCAAACCAACTCTAGATGTATCACAATAAACAACAAAGCCTTGCGTGCCTTTTGGTAAGGTCAATACTGGGGCAATAGTCAACCACTTTTTCAATTCCTGAAAGCTTTTCTGTCAAGCTTTAGACCATTGAAATTTCACTGTTTTCTCAGTTAACTTGGTCAAAGGGGATGAAATAGACAAGAACCCCTCTACGAACCTTCTATAATAGCCATCCAAACCCAAGAAACTCCTAATGTTAGTGGGAGATGTGGGTCGAGGCCAATGCTGCACTGCCTATATTTTCTGGGTATCAACTTTAATTCCCTCTCCAGACACAATGTGGCCTAAGAATGCCACAAACACAAGCCAAAACTCACACTTAGAGAAATTGGCATACAACTCTCTATCCTTTAGAGTTTGGAGAACTATTCTAAGATGACTAATATGATCTTCTTCATTCCTCGAATAGATTAGTATGTCATCAATGAATACGATAACAAACATATCTAAAAAAGGCTTGAACACTCTATTCATAAGGTCTATGAACGCTGCAGGCGCATTGGTCAAACCAAAGGACATGACTATGAACTCATAGTGACCATAACGGGTCCTGAAAGCTGTCTTTGGAATATCACATTCCCTTACTCTTAACTGATGGTAGCCCGATCTAAGATCTATCTTAGAGAAACAAGTAACACCCTGAAGCTGATCGAAAAGATCAATAATTCTCGGAAGAGGATACTTGTTCTTGATGGTAACCTTGTTCAACTGTGAAGCTGATCGAAAAGATCATCAATCCTCGGAAGAGGGTACTTATTCTTGATGGTAACCTTATTCAACTGGCGGTAATCTATACACATCCTAAGGGAACCATCTTTCTTCCTTACAAACAAGACCGGAGCGCCCCAAGGTGAGACACTTGGTGGAATAAAACCCTTATCAAGGAGATCTTTCAACTGTTCTTTTAGCTCTTTCAACTGTGCTGGTGCAATTCTATATGGCAGAATAGATATAGGACGAGTATCTGGAAGGACATCTATACCGAAGTCTATTTCTCTATCAGGAGGGACTCCGGGTAGATCATCAGGAAAGACTTTTGAAAACTCACTCACAACTGGAACTGACTCAATAGGAGGTGTCTCAACACTGGAATCCTTAACTCGGACTAAGTGAAAGACACAACACTTGGAAACTAACTTTCTCGCCTTTAGGTACAAAATGAAACGACCCTTAGGCACTGCTGAACTACTACTCCACTCTATAACTGGCTAATTAGGAATTTGGAACCTACAACCCAAGTTCTACAATCAATGGAGGCATAACAGGCATGAAGCCAGTCCATACCTAGAATGACATCAAAATCTACCATGTCTAACCCAATTAAATCAGCCATGGTATCTTTACGATTGATGGAAATGACACAATCAAGATATACTCGCTCAGCTAAAATAGACTCCCCAACAAGTGTAGAAACACAAAAGGATTAACAAAGTTTATCAGGGAGGAAATCAAAGTTCATTGGAACATAAGGGGTTACAAAAGATAAACTTCCTCTTGGTTCTAGCAAAGCATAAACATCAAGAGTAAAGACTTTGATCATACCAGTGACAACATCTGGAAAATTCTCTTGCTCTTGACGACTAGTGATCGCATAAAGGCGGTTTGCTCCTCCGCCAGTACCAGAAGTAGCTCCTCTAGGTGCAGCCCTGCCTGGTGGAACAACTGATGAAGATTGGGCTCCATTGCCCTGATTTCCAATACCTTGTCGATTCTTAGGGAACTCTTTCATGAAATGACCCTCTTGTCCACACTTAAAACAACCTGTAGAACCATTGCGACATTTACCTTGGTGGGTTCTACCATACTTAGCACATGCAGGATCCCAGTTACCTCCTTGTGCCACACTACCCTGAGACTATGAAGGTCTGGCTCTAAGGTGTTGTGAATTCTAACCATTATACTCACCTTTTTTTCTGGGTGCAGGTGCACTACCATATGATGGAGCAGGTCCCTTTAGCTTTTGCTGAGAGGATGCACGGTTCACATTGTTTCTCGTACCTTGGCCTCTCTCAGTTCGCGGGGGAAGAAATTCCCTAAAAAGGCCTCCTCAAAACAAGCCCAACTCGCAGGTGGTGCTCCCTAAGATCTACCCTTCTTCCACTGGTCAAACCAAGTCCTAGCAACATTCCTCAGTTGATATGCAGCTAGTTATACTCTCTCAGCATCGACACCGTGCATAACTTCAAATGCCTTTTGCAACTCTTCAATAAAGTTCTCTGGATCCTCAGTAGTGTTTGAACCAGTGAAACTTGGAGGATTCATCCTCAAGAACTCTTGGGTCCTCGAAGTATCAGCCACTTCCTGTCTAGCCATTCTTTGTTGTCCAACCTGGTTAGTCAGAGCTTGGCTTAACATTCTTATCGCTTCCCTGAACTCAACATTGGTGACTTCCCCTTGGGGTTGCACTTCAGGTTCATTGGGTACCCCTTGCTCCTCAACGTTCCTCCTAGCAGGACGACCTCAGACAACTTTTCGTGGAGGCATGATAAACTGAAAACACGCACAAGCACGAATTAGAAGAAACTTTATAGAGATTAACTCTATCGCACGAAATGACTGTGAAAAAATGAGATAGTTCCCTAAGTGTCGCAGCCTCCTAATTATAGCTATGGCGTGCTTCACACCGATAACTAGGACTCTACAGACACGGATTCATACACTCCCTATGTCACACCCCGAGCTACCCCCGAGACGCGGACACGGGACCTAGGACCACAAGTGATCCCAAGCTAACCCTGCTGGCATGATCATGAGCATACTAAAGATAATAATAACTAATGCGGAAGCTAAATCATAAAGTAAGTCTGAAATGATGGGGAATACCCATATACTATATCTGAGATATATGAAAACTGATGAGTTTAATACAAGAAGATATTAACTCAACACTAAGCTGAATCTAACTATGTCTGAAATAAGCCTCTAAACTGACTAGAAATGTTGGGACATGCCCCAACTAGATCTAGCAAAACTGAAACTGAAGACTAAAAGCGATAAAGATAAACATGTCACTAGTCCTCGAAGAATGAGGACTCACCACTGATGCTGCTGAACTGAAGATCGGAAATCGATCTAAGCGTGATCTGGATACTGAGAACCTGAACCTACATCACGAGAAGATGTAGCACACGTATGCGTCAGTACTTGAAAGGTACTGAGCATACAGGATAGAGTAAAGCTG
>NW_006239105.1:785616-785790 GCF_000226075.1 Solanum tuberosum
ATGACCAAATTTATAACATGCTGAGACTGAATACTGACTGACTGTAAATGTGGTTAATGCAATAGAGTCTGACTGAACTGTGGGAGCTACTAATAACCGACATAAAACCACATGAGCTAAATGTGGAGTCCGATGTATACGCCCCATCGAGAGGACCCAATATACCTTGCCAGA
>NW_006239105.1:789181-790309 GCF_000226075.1 Solanum tuberosum
TGTCCACTACCTGTACCAGAAGAGTTACCCTGCTGAGTTGGGTGACCTTTCGGTAGTGTTAGACCTGTAGACTGAGCCCTAGTATTGTTACCTTTTTGGTCCTTCCTGGCAGAAGGGCAATTCTTCACCCTATGACCAGACTAGCCACACCCAAAACATCCTTCCTTGCCTGCAAGACACTCGCCTGGATGGTTCTTACCACACTTTGGACAAGTTGGGTAGGTCCTATTTCTTAAAATACTTCCCTGATACTTAGAGCCTTTTGCCCTACTAATTTGATCTTGTCGAAACTGTGAATGATTTCCACCACCCGATTTCTGCTGAGAGTACTCATAATTCCCTGTTCTAGCTTTCTTGGTTACCTTTGCAATTTACCTAAGCTTGTCTCCCTCAACCTGCTGATTGTTTTGATTATTCATACTTTGAGCGAAAGGTTGAATAGTGTTTTGAAACTCTGCATTCGAAACTCCCTGATCTGGGACTAGAGGAACTGTGTTAGCATTCCTGGCATTCACATTCCTAGTGTAAGCTCTACGAGGAGGCATGATCGCTGAAATCTAGAACGTCGAGTTAGAATAGAATTAGATCATACCTTACGCACGATAAGAATATCAAGAAAGTGAAGTTTTCCTAAAACACTTCATAGCCTCCCTCTCATTAGATGTGGTGCACTTCACACCCATGAAAATGACTCTACTTAGTGCGGCTTTTCAAACATCCTAGGACACTTAAACCTAGGGCTCTGATACCAAGTTTGTCACGCCCCAGACTACCCCCGAGACGCGGACACGGGACCTAGGACCACAAGTGATCCCAAGCTAACCCTGCTGGCATGATCATGAACATACTAAAGATAATAAACTGATGCGGAAGCTAAATCATAAAGTAAGTCTGAAATGATGGGGAATACCCATATACTATATCTGAGATATATGAAAACTGATGAGTTTAATACAAAGAAGATATTAACTCAATACTAAGCTGAATCTAACTATGTCTGAAATAAGCCTCTAAACTGACTAGAAATGTTGGGACATGCCCCAACTAGATCTAACAAAACTGAAACTGAAGACTAAAAGCAATAAAGATAAACATGTCACTAGTCCTCGAAGAATGAGGACTCACAAC
>NW_006239105.1:791537-806928 GCF_000226075.1 Solanum tuberosum
ACAGACCACGGACCGTGGTCTGATCTACGGACCGTGAGTCTGTCCGTGAGTCGGGACTTAGCCAATTTTCTGAGCTGGTTTAGGGAGGGGTTGCAGTGGTGAAACACGGACCACCAGCACGGGCCGTGGTCTGACCTACGGTCCGTGGATGGTGACCGTAAGTTGCACCTGCAACTTCTCGAAATCTGTATTTTTGGTCTGTTTCGAATACGGGGTGTTACACCCTAGGACTCTTGAACTCTATGCTCTGATACCAAGTTTGTCATACCCCGAGCCAACACCCTGGGCGGGATTGGCACTTGAGAACCATTACTGGCCCCAATTGAACCCTTGGCCTAGCTTACTTACTCAGCGGAAGAATTAAAAGAATTAATACAAGGATTCAATGCATCTCAAATCAACAGTTTAATAGAATAACTTAGAACATTTAAAAGTCAAATATTCAACTTGGCCAAAGTGGCAACTCAAGTCTCAACATAAGAAATAACAATGTAAAGATAACTGAACTACTAACTGTCTATGAAGCCTCTAAAACAAGGAGAGATGTCGGGACAAGACCCCCGATCATCCTAACAACTGAAATACTGAAAGAAAATGATAAAAAAGAGCCCTTCGGAAAGCAAAGAGGCTCACCAACTGACTCTGAGTGCTCAACTGGATCAACGAGGCGCTAAATGCTGATCCTGGTTACTTGTGTCTGGATTATAAAATGATGCAGGCCAAATGGCATCAGTACATTGAATGTACAAGTATGCGAGGGGAATACTAAACATAGCATAAGCTTGAAAGGAATCTGAAAGAAAACACTTACCTTGACTTTACTCAACTCATGAATAACTTAGCTCAATATAAAGCAACAATACACATGCAGTATATAGAGAGCTTTTAAAACAGTAGAAAACAACTCAGTTTCTTATAGAAATGCAATAACAACACAAATTACTCATATAATAAAGTAATGTAATACTGTGGGAGTTTCTCTAACCGACAACTACCACTATAAGCCTAAGTGGTGATACAACGTCTTGCCCACGCTGTCAAAACTGTCCTATACTTTGCCATCATATAGGACACCTTAACTAATGGATCAACTAGTCTATTCTTAAAAGCACTAAGGAATCATCTAAAAAGTATGATCCTTTACTACCTATGATGGCTACATGGTTTATGAAGACTTGAGATAGTATGAACTCGTGTTCCCATATCGGTGCTCAATATTACTCCCAAAATGTACTTAGCTCATATGTTTTTAAAACAAAAATCTTTCTTTGGTTTGAGATAATTACTCAAAACTTAGCTTAAAAGCTCTCTTGGAAATCGTTTATTCCCTTTTCTTGTTCAAATGTGAAAACATTTTAAATGCTTGGGAATACTTAGTTCCCATATAATCTTTGAAGAAATGAACTTTTACTCTTATACTTAGATAACTCAAGGCTTAAGTCTTAAAACAAAGTTGAAACATTTGTAGAAGACTTTTGAAAAACTTTATGAACTTTCCTTGACTTGATTCTTAACTTCTTGACTTGACTCTTAACTTTCCTTGAATTGAAATATTGATTCAAGGTTCATGATCTCATGTTTAGGGATGATTTCATGATGTTTATACGTACCTTAGAGTGTTGGAATCAACTAGAAAACATAGGTATGTTGCTAAGGAACTAGTACAGAAAGAAGTGGAAAAAATGGGAAGAACTGGCGTCCCTGGCGCTCTATGAGGCGCGGGGTGCCAGAGCATAAACTTCAGAGGGCTGGGGTGGGGCACTCTAGCTGGCATGGCACCCCAGAGCCCAAAATTCAGAGGTTCCCTCTTGGGGCTCTGAGAGGGGCGGCGCCCCAGGCCCCAAGCCCCTGCTGAGGTGCACTTTGACTTTTCTCCCTCGTTTTTCAACTCTAAACCCCTTATTTCAACTTGGTTCTTTCACCAAACACTTAGAATAGACTATACCCTCAATATATACAAGATTCAACTTGAATTCACACCCAAATACGTGAATCAATCTCAAGAAACTTCAACAACACCAACCAACAAGAATTCAAACGAAATTTCAACAAGAACTCATAGGATTTACTTTCAAATCAATATACTTCGCTGAATTGAATCATGATTGGCGCGTGGGTGAACTAACCCAACACTATGTAATCTCACATACCTCGTAGGATTGACTCCTTGGCGAAATCCACAATCAAACTTGAACGATCTTAACAAATCTTGCTTCTTGTCCTCTTTTCTCCTCTTCTTTTTTCTTCACTCAAAACCCTAACTCTTTTCCAAAAGCGTAAACTAACCAAGTTCAGTTTAGACCCCAATTAAACTCCTAAAAACTAAATAAAATAATAGGGTATGGAAAATACCATAATGCCCTTCTAAAATCCGGATTAGACTTTCCTTATTTGAACATCTCAAATTCAAATGGACATATCTCACTCATACGAACTCGGAATCGCGCAAACTCGGCGGCGTTGGAAAGATAATTCTAAGATATTTTCGTTGGTATCTAGAAATACACCTAATTCATCCTAAGCTAGGAGTTATGGTCATTTGAAGTTTACTCAAAACTCAAACTTACCATAACTTAACAAATTTCTAGATTTTTTCATTCTTTCCTAAAATGACTATTTCCAATTCAAACTCTTCCTAGCTCTTTCAAATAGAGAGATGTTACAGTTTAAATGTCCAAAGCATAGGGAAAAAGACCAAAACGACCCTAACTTAAAAGCTGACGAGGCCATTGACGGGCCTGATCGACGGACCGTAGGTCGACTTACAGTCCATCCTGTCAGTTGTCGTTTGTCTTCAGTAAGTGGGTGTTGAGGGTCATGATCCATGGACCTGGACCACAGACCGTGGTCCTAGCTACGGTTCGTATGTCCTGTCGTGGGTCATGACTTTTCTGGGAATCCTAGGTGGCCGACCTACGGACCACACCTACGGTCCATGGTCCCACCCTCGGGCCGTGGGTAGCCTCCGTTGGTGGCACCTGCAGGTTTCTGCAAAGTCTGTTATTTGCTCCTTTTGAATCCGGGGTGTTACATTATCTCCCCCTTTGGAACATTCATCCTCGAATGAAGTCTAAACTAGATGAGTATGGAGGGAAGGAGCTGCAATCCCTACCACTAAGCACTAGAAACTGAAATCTATCTGAACTGAGTTCCAAGAACATGCAGATATGCTGAAATGCAAGAACAACTGAAAGGAACAAGATACTAAGACTGAATTTACGCAGGAGTAAACTGAGAGACTGGAGAGGAACTATTACCTGAAGCTGAAATGAAATCGGAAGGAAAGAGGTGAGGACACTTGGCCTTCATGGTTGCTTCTGCTTCCCAATTCACTACAACAAATATGATATATAGCTACAAAATTATTAGCTACGACATCAAGTTTGTCACTAATTATTCACTTGTAGTGACAAAATTTACTTTTCGTGCTTTAATAAATGAGACACATACTTTTAGTGATGAAACATAAAAATTTGTAGCAAAGTTTTGTCCACTAAAGTTTCCCACCAAAATATTAATTGACGCCATTTGTTAAGCAGTGTTAGTCACGGATTTAAAGTTATCGATGAAACATTATTTCGTCACTAATAATGTATCTAATTCATGAAAAAAAAAAATTAGCCTTAAAATTTATTAATTTTTGGACACAATTTTTTTATCTAAAAAAATATGTTGTTACAATATCGACAAATTAGAGTTCGTAGTTAAATATTATAAGTTTTAGATATAAAAATTTAGATTTAATTATGAAATTTATTTTCTTCACTAATAATATAAATAATTGGTGATAAATACTTTATTGTCTCTAATCAATCTGTGATTTAGTGACAACAAAAAAATTGTCACAAAATATGTAAGGTGTTAAATAGCGACGACATAAAATTTGTAGTGAATAATTCAACTATATGCTATGAAAATAATTCATAGCTATATACAAATTTTTTTGGCTACAATTGTTCATAATTACAAGTGACAACTTCTGAAAAGAATAATACTAGTGCTTCATAAGAAATAGACAGATTCCATTCGTTATTTGGCGAGGGAAAATATTAAAACAAACGAATTCGGTTGATCTTGTAAAAATGAAAAAAGTTCAATTCATCAATTTTCTTTAATTACACAATTATAAAATGCATCATTTGAAAAATACAATCAAGGGTATAAGTACCATGAGTGGGGTAGGGTTCTACCACTAGATCACTAATATTTGTTGGTTAACACTTTTATTTTTTATTTGATACACTTTCATCGATAAAGATGATAGAAAAATAAGTTTTGAAGTCTTGGTGCTAATTTTTGTACGTGTCTATTGATTTGTGATTGGTAAACTGTATAGACTACGTAAAACTATTTGCTTCTATCTAAAATATGTATATATTTAATAGTAATTCCACATACATACGTAGATCAACTATACAAAGATAATATCGACTTACAAACTTAGACTTTGCAAAGGTGTGAAGTACTATAATTATGGGTATGATTTTTTTTCAAAACAATTGATTTACTAATCGAATTGAACCGATTATTCAATTTCTTTTTAAGAAAATCGAAAGTTTAATTTAATATAAATTTATAATTGTACTAAATAATTTTTAAAATTTATAAAAATAAATAAATAAAATGACAGAATCGTACTGAATATATTTAAAGATATTTTAAAAAATATACAGTTTAATTAAAATATAATCTACATTTGAATGAATTGTGGGTGGTAAATTCCATGCATTTGTGTATGTGTATAAATAATCATATAATATATTATTTCTACAGAAGTTAAATTTGAAAGAAGTGAATGAAGTTAAAAAATCTATATCTATCTATATCTATCTATACTATCTTAAAAGCATGAACTCCCAAACTTGAATGTTGAATTACTATAATACCCAATTAAAAATACTGAATTTATTTTATTTATTAATTTTATTATATTGAAAGTAGATACCTTTTCAAATTAAAGGATTGTGACTTTTTCATTGAGTTGTGACTTTTCCAAAAGGTTGTGACTTTTTTGACGGGTTGTGACTTTTTCAATGAGTTGTGACTTTTATCAAAGGGTTGTGACTTTTTTGATGGGTTGTGACTTTTTCAATGAGTTGTGACTTTTATCAAAGGGTTGTGACTTTTTTGATGGGTTGTGACTTTTTCAATGAGTTGTGACTTTTATCAAAGGGTTGTGACTTTTTTGATGGGTTGTGACTTTTTCAATGAGTTGTGACTTTTATCAAAGGGTTGTGACTTTTTTGATGGGTTGTGACTTTTTCAATGAGTTGTGACTTTTCCGAAGGGTTGTGATTTTTTCGAAGGGTTGTGACTTTTCTAAAGGGTTGTGCCTTTTCTGATGAGTTGTGCCTTTTTCAAAGGGTTGTGACTTTTCCAATAAGCAGTGACTTTTTCGAAAGGTTGTGAATTTTTGGATAAGGCACAATTAACACCTATTCATATTACTATTTGGTATCTATAAATAGAGGGATTTCCTCACACTTTTAAACTACAATTTCTTTAAGTTCTCTACTCTTCTTCTTCTTAAAAAATCTCAAGTGTAATTTGCAAAAAAAAATGATCAAGTTCGTAATTCAACGAAATTCGAGGTACCTCATAAGAAAGAGTTGGTGAAAATATTGTAGCAAATCATTCATCAATTCACACTCGTAGTTTTTCTTACCATTTTCATGAGTTAACAGTGACGAAAAGTTGTGGGAGAGACGATATTATTAAATAGTTATGAAAAAAGGCATATAATTTGGGTAAGATATTTCTTCTTTATTTTTTTTAATTTTTTATTCTTTTCCCTCAAACGAAGGAGTTTCTTCCTAATTTTGCTAAAACAATGGTTATCAACGTAGTCCATTGAATTATTAATTTTGATGTTAAATTCACTATTTAAAAAATAGATTTTCACTTTTACTTATAATATCATAACATAGCCATGATTATAATTATTATTTAATAGATATGTATGAAAAAATGAACGGAGAAAGTAAAGTGTTGGTGGCAATAGATTTAAATCAAATGGAACACTAGAGTGAATATAGCATGAACATATATTTTCGTCTTCCTTGTTCATTGGCAATGTATTGTTCCATATAATTTTTCTTTATGTCGCAAGACACACTCCTTACTAGCTATTTAAAAATAGATAAGAAAATAGTGATTGATCGTAAAATGATCTTAAATCAAATTATTGATTCTATAAATAATACTTTAATTTTTTTTAATTTGTTAATTTTATTATTGAATTTTTTAAATATTTTATATCATGATACAACTTCTATTAGATACTATATACTTTCATTAGACAGCAAATTATATATGATATGTATGCAGCAGAAAAAAGGAGAAGACTACAATTCCACAAAGATAAGGTAGAAACTTAATGAAACGAATTATTTTTCACCATAGATGATGTTATTCATATATTAAAATTAAATTATTCTACTGAAGTATATATAACCATCATTCATGATAACAACCAAGTACACTTTTTTGGTAAAATTACCTCTCTATGATAGCCTTACTCAAATATTAATTAAGTAATAATATTTTTTTAAAAATATGTTACATATAAAGATAAAATATTGAAATACTTATGGTTATCCTTATTAGTGTCATGCACATTACTAAATTTCAAGTATGAATATTTAAGACAAAAATTTGTAATTAAATGATGTACATCATTTATGTTCATAACCTCAAGAGGAAAGGCTATTGGTGACATTTTTTGAATGAATATTTTTTTCTATTTTGTTAGTTAGATTTGTTTATAAAATTGAGTGAAGTAAGAAATAATATTATTAAAGAAATGTCACTTTCTCCCATATTTAAACTTTGAATGTATTTTGAAATGTTTAAATGATATCTGGTCATTTTGATCTCAAAATTCAAGTAACTCTATGACAATATGTATTAATAATTTAAAAACACTTGTCCTATGTCCATTCAATTATAATTATCTACTAAAAATATTTTAATTTAGTAATATTAATTCTATTTTACAAACATCATATACTATATATACGATACGCACGTGCAATGTAGGTGTCGTAAAACTTGTAAAATAAAAATGAGAGACAAGAGAGAGTTGATCGGATGGTAAGCAGTCCTCACTTCCAACATTAAGGTTGTGAGTTCAATTCCCCAAGAAAGCATATGTGGGAGCTCCTGTGGATGGGTTAAAAAAAATTGAGATGGGCATAGGAAAATTAACTTTTTTTATAATAATAAATTTGTCCCTAATTAATACATTTAAGAACAAAATAATTTTATGTATATAAAATATAGTCATTAGTGACGAAATTAGATTTTGTTCAACTACGAAATACATATAACTTTAGAGACAATTGATGTCGTCACTGATTGAAGTAAAATAGTTAGCGACAAAATTGAGATGGGCACAGTAAAATTAACTTTTTTTTATAATAATAAATTTGTCCCTAATTAATATATTTAAGAACAAAATAATTTTTTTATATATAAAATATAGTCATTAGTGAAGAAATTAGATTTGTTCAACTACGAAATACATATAACTTTAGAGACAATTGATGTCATCACTATTGAAGTAAAATAATTAGCGACAATATAATTTTGTCGGTAGTAATAACCTTTTTAGTGACAAAGCAAACTATTAACTACAAAAAATATATACTTTTTACGACAAAGAAATTTTTCACAAATGTTTAAGCATTTGGGGATGATTTTTCTTTTTGTAGTTAATATAATACTTTTGGCGACGAAACACTAAATCGTTTTTGTATACTTTTAGCGACACATTTAGTGACGACTGATTGACGAATTATTTTTCCTCTCACAAGACTTTTAGTGACGAAATATGATTTATAAATGACGAAATTATTTATCCCTCATAATCAAATTTTTTGTAGTGCAAGTAGATCCCTCTACGGACTAACTCCACAAAACCTTCACTGAAGCGACTTCTTTATTTCTCAACCTACGAACCTGACGGTCAAGAATCTCAACTGGCACCTCTTCATAAGTGAGACTATCTTTCACAAGCACACTCTCTAATGCCACTATTGATGCTAGATCACTCACACACTTCTTCAACAAGGAAATATGAAAGACTGGATGAACCGCTGCTAGTTCTGCTGGCAACTCTAACTCATAAGCCACATTACCAACCCTTTTCAGGATTTTGTAAGGACTTATATATCTAGGACTGAGCTTCCCTTTATTGACAAATCTCATCATCCCTTTCATAGGTGACACCTTCAGGAAAAACCAATCATCGATCTCAAACTCTAAGTCCATTCTCCTTACATCTGCATAGGATTTCTGACGACTCTGAGCTGTCTTGAGTCTATCTCTGATGAGCTGAAATTTTTCCATAGCCTCATGAACCGAATCTGGCCCAATCAATGCTGCTTCACCTACTTCAAACCAACAAATCGGGGACCTGCATATACGCCCATATAGTGCCTCATACGGGGATATCCGAATATTGAAATGATAGCTGTTATTATAGGCGAACTCTATGAGAGGTAGGTGATCATCCCAACTGCCCTTGAAATTGATGTCCTCTAAGGTCTGAATGGTACGTTATGCCTGACCATCCGTCTGTGGATGAAATGCCGTGCTGAGATTTTCCTGAGTACCAAGACCTTTCAGAAACAATTTCCAGAAATAAGAGGTAAACTGAGGACCTCTGTCTGAGATGATAGACAAGGAACCCCATGCAACTTGACTATCTCATTAATGTAGAGTTTGACATAGTCCTCCGCTGAATCTGTAGTCTTGACAACCAAGAAATGAGCGGACTTAGTAACTCTGTCTACTATCACCCAAATGAAGTCATGTTGTCTGCGAGTACGAGGTAAATCCATAATGAAGTCCATGTTTATCACTTCCTACTTCCATGTAGGAATGTTAATCTCTTGAGTCATACCTCCTAATTTCTAATGTTCTACCTTAACCTGTTGACAATTAGGGCACTTAGCCACAAAGTTTGTTATATCCCTTTTCATACCATTCCACCAAAAGACTTCCCGTAGATCACAGTACATCTTAGTGGCACCTGGATGGATAGAATACCTAGACTTATGGGCTTCTGTAAGGATCTGCTGCCTCAACTCACCCACATAAGGAACACATAAGCGACCCTAGTAACGAAGTACACCATCTTCCCCTTGGGAGAAAACCTCAACTTTTTGCTATAGAATTGCACCCTTCAACTGAAGCAATATAAGATCACTATCTTGTTTTTCCTTAACCTCCGCTACCAATGAAGATTCAGATCTATTCTGAACTATCACACCACCATCTGACATGTCCGTAAGGACAACTCCTAAGTGAGCAATCCGGTGAACATCTTTTACTAATTCATTCCTTTCTTCCTCAACATGTGCTGCACTACCCATAGACAGTCTGTTGAGAGTATCAACTACTACATTGGCCTTACCAGGATGGTAAATAACATTCATAGCGTAGTCCTTGTGAGGAACTCAAACCATCTCCTCTGACGAAGATTCAACTCTTTCTGGGTGAACACATATTGGAGGCTCTTATGATCTGTGAACAAATCTACGTGAACACCATACAAGTAATGTCTCCAAATCTTTAGGGCAAATACTACGACTGTAAGCCCGAGGTTATGAGTCAGATAGTTCTTCTCATGGACCTTTAGCTGTCTAGAAGCATAAGCTATAACCTTACCTCGCTGCATCAACACACAACCTAAGCCAACTCTGGATGCATCACAATAGATCACATAACCGTCTGAACCATCTAGTAGAGTCAAAAAGGGAGTTGTAGTCAACCTAATTTTTAGTTTTGAGAATCTCTTCTCATACTCATCTGACCACTGAAACTTAACCTTTTTCTGAGTCAACTTGGTCAATGGGGAAGCTATGGTTGAAAATCCTTCAACGAATCTTCGGTAATAACCAGCCAAACCCAAGAAACTCCTGATATATGTTGGAGAGGTGGGCATGGGCCACTGCTTCACTGCCTCTATTTTCTGAGAATCCACTTGGATCTCTTCGCTAGATACTACATGACCAAGGAAAGCAACTGACTGCAACCAAAACTCACATTTGCTAAACTTAGCAAATAACTGGCAATCTTTGAGAGTTTTCATAACAACTCTCAGATGAGTCATATGCTCCTCCTCATTCCGAGAATAAATGAGGATATTATCAATAAAGACAATAACGAACAAATCCAAATACTGTTTGAACACCCTGTTCATTAAGTCTATGAAAGCTGCAGGAGCATTTGTTAGTCCGAAAGAAATAACTACAAATTCATAATGATCATACCGAGTTATCAAGGCTATATTAAGAATGTCACTATCTCTGACTCTGAGTTGATGATAGCCGGATCTGAGTTCTACCTTCGAGAATAAATAGCACCCTGAAGTTGGTCGAACAAGTCATCAATCTTGGGGATAGGGTATTTGTTCTTGATTGTGACTTTGTTCAACTGCCGATAGTCGATGCACATCCTGAGAGAACCATCTTTATTTTTCACGAACAACACTGGAGCACCCCATGGAGAGATACTAGGTCTGATGAAGCCCTTCTAGAAGGTCTTTCAAATGTTCTTTCATATCCTTAAGCTCGGCTGGAGCCATTCTATAAAGAGGAATCGAAATAGGCTGGGTATTTGGAAAGAGATCAATTCTGAAGTCGATTTCCCTTTCGGGAGGAACTTCGGGAAGATGTTCTGGAAATACTTCTAGAAACTCAATTACTACTCGGATTGACTCAATAGTTGGGGATTTAGAGCTTGAATCCTTAACCCGAACTAGATGATAGATATACCCTTTATATATCATCTTTCTAGCCTTAATCGACCCATAGTCATTGAGCTACTACCCTTCCATTCTAAGACTGGCTTGTTTGGAAATTGAAACCGAACGATCCTAGTTCTACAATCGACTGAGGCATAAAAGAAATGTAACCAATCCATTCCTAGAATGATCCAACATTAGTGTTAGTAGGAACTGGACCTACTGATTGTTCTGGTTGGCTACACTCTGAGCCAAGAGCTGGATCGCATTCTGAAACTCTGCATTCGTAATTTCATGGTTCGGGACTACATAAGCTGCATTAACGTTGCGTGCATTAGGATTCCATGTGTAAGCTCTATGAGGAGGCATGCTCTGAAACACATAACAATGGATTAGAATGGAGAAATTGGATCATACCTCACGCACGACAAGAGTAGCAAGGAGAGTAAAGTTTTTCTTAAAACACTTCGCAACCTCCCTCTCATTAGATATGGTGCACTTCACACCCATGAAAGAGACTCTACTTAGTGCGACATTCAAAATCCTAGGACTCTTAAACCTAATGCTCTGGTACCAAGTTTGTCACGCCTC
This sequence comes from Solanum tuberosum, assembly GCF_000226075.1. Taxonomy (NCBI): domain Eukaryota; kingdom Viridiplantae; phylum Streptophyta; class Magnoliopsida; order Solanales; family Solanaceae; genus Solanum; species Solanum tuberosum. The sequence goes on from NW_006239105.1 coordinate 802,879, forward strand.
GAGGCTACCCTATTGGCGTAAACACGAGACCTAGGATCACGAGTGACCCAAGCTAACCATGTACTGGCGTATCATAAGCATACTAAAACAACTGAATAAAAGATACTATGCAGAAGCTTAAAACAATAGTTAACTGAATGTGGGGAATACAATATATATAAAACTACTAAGAGTTTAGTGATACTGAACAATCACTCAAAAACTAAAGCTGAATCTAATACTATGTCTGAAAAAGCCTTTATTGACTAAAGTTGTTGGGACATGCCCCCAACTAACTCTAGCAAAAGCAGAAATACTGCAATAAAAGACTAAAATAGAAGCATGTCTATTCTCCTCAGAGAATGAGGACTCACCAGCGAAGCTGCTGAATACGGACCGATAAGTCGATCTAAGTGTGATCTGGATACTGAGTACCTGAACCTACATCATGAAAGGATGTAGCGCAGAGTATGCGTCAGTACTTGGAATGTACTGAGCATGCATGATATGGATAATAGCTGAACAAACATATAAGCTGGGCAAAACATAAATTGAGCAGTGACATAATTTGAACAGAATAGTAATACTAAAATATACTGAAATGAACTGAATTGAATGCAATGACCAAGTACTGATTATCAATATAACATGTTGAGGACTGAATACTGAAGTATAACTGAAAACCTGGTCAAATGCACTAGAGTCTGACTGTGGGAGCTACTACTAACTGAAATAAAACCACGTGAGCTAACCGTGGAGTCCAATAAATACTCCCCATCGAGAGGGCCCAATATACCTTGCCAGGGGTATAAAGGCATGACTGGCGTGATCACTAAATTTGATGCCCACAAAGGGGACTTATAAGCCTATGGGGGCACGTAGTTCTGGGACTATGAGCGTACACTGAACCCTAGTCCAACTCGATGCTAAGCCTACTCCCAACTGGAAATGTGTATAACACAACATAATTGAAATACTGGAGTGCTCAATATTCTGACATGCAAATATGAGAATGCAACATTTAAGAACTGATAATGTAACATTTGAAACTGGAGCATATATATATGTTTAACTAACCTAGAAAGTGTAATTCATGAACTAAGAGAATCTACACCACTAGGGTTCTGAATTTTCATGCAAAGAACTAAGCAACGATTTCACGAAAACATGATAATTTAATTTGGAACATTATAACAACTATATCACAACAATTCTTCAAGGTTTTAGAAACCCTAGGTCTAAACAAAATATCAAGGATCAAGAATCTGACTGAATTTTAGAAACCTAGTGAATGAAAGGAACCCACTAGTGAAATCCCACATACCTGATGACAAAATCTACGGAGAATTCCTTTGATTTCAGGACTGGAACTGAAGAAAGCTTTCTGCGTTCTTGGAAGGGATTGGTCAACCCTTTTCTCCTCTTTTGCTCTATGTTTGATGAATTTTTGGTGAATGAATCGCTTGGGGTAAAGTCTGACTAAAATACTATGCTAAAATTGAGTGAAAGGACGTAGTTTAGGTGTAAAACGATGTACTTTAAATGTCCAAAGGATAGGGAAAAAGACCAAAACAACTATAACTTAAAAGGTGATGAGGCCATCGACGGGCTTGACCGACGGACTGTAGGTCGACTGACGGTCCGTCATGTCAGTCATCATTTGGCTTCAGAGAGTGGGTGTTGAGGGTCATGATCCACATACCTGGACCACAGACCGTTGTCCCACCTACGGTTTGTAGGTCCCATCGTGGGTCATGACTTTTCTGGGAAACTGGGTGGCTGACCTACGAACCACACCTACGGTCTGTGATCCCACACATGAGCCATGGGTGGCCTCCATCGGTGGCACCTGTAGGTTTCTGCAAAGTCTGTTATTTGCTCCTTTTGAATCTGAGCTGTTACATTCATCCTCAAGTTCATTTCTGAGCCAAGTAAATTTGGCACATGAGATTTACTACCACATGGGTTAGACCTCACAAAAAAAATAACTTTTCAATATGTATATATTATCAATGGAGGATCCGTAGCTCTATTTATGGGTTCATGAGATAATTTATCAACCTTTACTCAAACTCCATTATATAGTTATAAATTTAATTGTAAATTTAGTTATTCATATCCATTAATATTAAAATATTATAAGAATCCATAAACTTCAATTCTCAAATCCAACTTTATTTATTATCACCAACATATAAGATTATTCTTTGTAAAACTTTCAGCCATATGAGCTGTCACAACCCGAGCCTACACCCTGGATGTGGCCGACACTTGAGAACAATTGTTGGTCCTTAAGAGAATTCTCATCCTGGCTGACTACAAGCAGAAGAATAACTCAAGCATACATAAGCATCAAATTGAAAGAAACGTTTAAAAATAGTACATTGAATCTCAAAACTTCGCTGATTATACTGAGTATGAAACATAAGTTTTAAATAAAATATCTGAAACTGAAAGACTCTCCAAAACTTTCTATCTATGAAGCCTCTATTGTATAAAGATGAGTGTCGGGACAAGACCCACTACTCCTCAAGAGAACTACTACTAACAACTCATAAAATTGGAGTCCTCTAGAAGCAAGGAGGTCTTACTCAAAAATTAACGAGCAAATGAAGTGATTTCAACAGACTCTTGTGATCCTAAGAATTTGTATCTGCATCATTAAAAGATGCAGGTCGAATGACATCAGTACATTGAATGTACGAGTATGTAATATAGCTAAATAACAAATAACTGAATGAAAGGACTATATATATATACTCAACTGGATGTAAAGAAATAAAGAAGTGAAATCATTAAAACTTAGCAAAATACTTGCTCATCTCTGAACTCGACATATTAAGTTATATAATAAAAATACAGTTTTAACTCTATTTGGGAGACTCTGTAACCGACAATCATCACTATGAGCTACGTGATGATACATCATCTCACCCACGCTTCCAAAACTGTCATATACCTTGCCGGGGTATAGAACACCTCAACTAAGTAGATCCACTAAGCTCTGCTCAAAGGCACTTACGATTCATCTAAAAAGTATGTTCCTGTACCCATGTTGGCATACATGGTTTATGAGGAATGTGAGTTCTCTGAACTCATCCCCATATCAATGCTTAGTACTACTCCCAATAATATATACTCATGCTCAATGTTTAAAAAAACATACTCTTCCTCTGGTTTGAGATAATTGCTCAAACTATCCTCTTAAAAGAGGTAACTGCTCTTGAAATATCTTTGAACTTATAACTCATTTACAAATCAAAGTTTCTCTTTCATCAATGTAAAAATTGATACCTTTGGAAATACTTAGTTCCCTTATACTCTTACTCAATTCATATTTGTAAACTCTTTCTCTAAAATATATCAAAATCACATTGTGATATGATCATTGATTACTCGGGTAATCATACTGCATAAACATTGATAGCATAACTAGATACCATACTGCTTAAACATTGATGGCATACACGATTGTCATACTAATCATGTTTTAGAAACTCTTTCTCAAACCTCATCTTTACTTTCTCAAAAACTCAGTTTAAAACTCAAGTGTTGGCTTTAAAAAGCTTCTCAAGATTTATAACTCAATTTATAGGGTTTATGCGGAATTATGGACATGAACGACTCAACTCAGGAATCTTAATAGCAATATGGAAACTCAGTACTCAGAACTCAACAATACTACTCATCAAAAAAATACTCAATTCATAAGGTTCATGCTGAAATATAGACATGAACGAATCAACTCAAGAATCTTATTGCATAACATATAGAAATACAATAATTAAGAATAGAATTTAAAAAAGAAACATGAATTCAAGAACTCAAAATCAACCTATCTCAAGAATACTCAAATCTAGGGATAGAACCCAAGATTACTCTTTTAGTGATTTTAAAGTAGATGTAGGGCGTGAGGATGAACTTGTCTAACACTACGATAGCCTTACATACCTGGAAGAACAAGGTTCTTGAAGAATCTTGAAGAAGAACTTGAGTAGAAGCCTTGAAACCCTAGCTTGAAGGTAAACAATCAAGAAAACCTTTCTTGAGATTCTTGAATTTGTTTCTTGA